>NW_028234689.1:90000-115000 GCF_977035675.1 Penaeus japonicus | reverse complement strand
TTAATGTCGTAAATTCATTTATACCATCTATTACTGTATATCTCAGGGTTGTCTGTGATTGGCCTTTCTTCCTTGAGTTTCCATATTGTTAGCCATCAGTCCCTTTTTTCTATCTTTTTTTTTCTCAGGGTGTTTTCGCTGTTCTTGGTGGCGGACTGACCGTTGCTCTCCTCGTCTTGTGTTTGGAGGTATGTCTGAGCCTAACCTTTGATCGCAGCAAGATGTCTTCGTCACGGGATACCTGAGCTTGTGTGACGTCAGTCGAGATGTTACTGTGATTTTGACGAATTTTCACTGCATAGCTTTGCCATCGGAAGATAATGCATTAGTCAAGAGTAATTTGTTGCATCGTATCGTCTTCAGAAGAAAGTCCACTAACATTATTACAGAGGAATATCAAATAGCTGTTAGTGTATCAAGAAAGAAAATACATTATCCACCATGATCTTCACTATCACTCACACGTATACATTTTCGTCTTGTTTATATTACACATCTGATTAAAGATCTTGTTGTTGTTTTTTTGTTTTCACAGGAATACTCTTGTTAATTAAACTTTTATTCGACAATACATCTACTATTTGCTTAACTTTAGATATAATAGGATATGTAAATGTTTTTTTTTTTTTCTTCTTCTTCTTCTTTTACTTTGTTTTAGCTCTTTATGTTATATGTAGGAAATAGCCGTAATAAAAGTCAACAGCTGCATTTGTTTTGATCAAATAAATAAAAACAAACAACTAGTTTATGATGTTAATCATATATAGAAAATGGCGTCAGAGAAAGATTAAGATAGTGGGGGAGAGAGAGAAGGGAAGTAAAAACAAAGAAAGAGAAATAACGAAAAGAAAGACTGAGAAAAAAGGGATAGGATGATACAGACAGAATCATACAGACAGACAGTAAACTGAAGAAGAAATAACAGACAGACAGAGAAATAAACAGAAAAAAAACACAGAAAAATGATAATGCAAAAGGAGAAGAAGAAAGAAAAAGAGAAAGAGGAAAATAATGAGAAAGACAAAGAAACGCAGAGAGGAAGAGAAAGGTAAAGAGAGAAGTGGGGAGAGAAGATGGAGGAAAATAGAGAAACAGGAAGAGGAGGGGAGAGGGGAGGTAGAAAGAGAGGGAGAAATACAGATGTATGTATGTAAATATTATATATATATATTAAATATATAATATAATATAATATACATAGCTATATATATAGATATACATATATTATACATATATATTTATATATATATATATATGATATATTTATTTATTTATATTTAATATATATATAATGAAATAGAATTATATATATATTTAGCTATATATATATATATATTTTAATAATATATAATTACGTATATATATAAATATTAATATATATATAATATATATTTATATATATATATATTTGTATATAGATATATGAATATATTTATATAAATATATATATATATCTATATAAATGCTTATAAATATCCATATATGTGTGTGTAAATTATATATATATATATATATATATAATATATATATATTATAGTTAGATATATTTTATATATTATATATATAAATATTATATATATATATATATATATATTATAGATATATATACAAATTTATTACATATATATATGCGTGTGTGTATGTGTATGTCGTGTGTGTGTATGTGTATGTGCGTGTGTGTGTTTGTGCGTGTGTGTGTGTGTGGATGTGTGTGTTTGTATTTGTGTATATGGTGTATGTGTGATATATATATATATATATATTATATATAAATATATATATATATTATATATATTATATATAAATATATATATATATATATATATATATATAATATATATATATATATATATAATATGATATATATAAAAATATTATATACACGGTGACATACACAACAATCACACACTGTATATATACTATATATATAGTATATATATATATATATAATATATATATATATATATATATATATATATATACATATATATAAATATAGATATATATGATTATATATATATATATGAAATTTATATTAATATATATAATACATATATATTACATATATACGTATATACATAATATCCACACACACACACACACAACACGCACACACTATCACACACACGCACACACACGACACACACACACACACACATATATATATATATATATATAACAATATATATAGATATATATATAATACATATATAATACATATATATACATATATAACATATATATATTATATATATATATATATTATATATATTAATATGTATATATATGTATATATATATACATACACACTCACAAACACACAACATCACACAACACACATATATAATATAATATATTATATATATATATATATATATATCGTATATATAATAATATATACATACATATATGATAATATATATATATATGTATATATATATATATATATTATATTAATATATTATTTTTTAAATTATATATATATATATATATATGTATTATTAATATATATATATGTATATATATATACATACACACACTAAACAACACAACAACCACATAACACGTAGTTTGATGAATACGAGCATCGTATTCACACTTTGTATCTATCATAAAATCTAATATGCCACGTCGACTTTCATGAGAGACTTCTGCCTGACCATACTTGTTATATAAACCTTTATTAAAGAATGCTTGTGCGGGTGTCATATGTGTATAATCTTTACTAAAGATGCTAGATTCTTTTATCGGTATTGGTACATTTTTATTAAGTAATCCTGATATGATATATGAATCCACTCCTAGGAATTTTGCAATTTCATCACATCTTCCTTCTTTAGCTATTTTGGTGACTAGATCGTATATTTCTTCGAGCTGATTCAGTCGCTGAATTCTCATCTTGTGTTTTGATCGTATTTCGTCTCCCTTATATTCTTTGGAATACATAGATTGACTATAATGATATTGTTGCTGTTTTTGAAATTGTGGCAATGTCTTGGGTTTTAATGATTCTGGACTCGATGTTATTCCTTCTGTAACAGGGAGATACTCTTCGAAACTCTCAAAGAGATGTTTAGCCCGATCAGATACGGGTATATTTTTCAGTAGAGTCTCTTCAAGTTTTCGTGAAATTTGAGTAAGATTATGTAATTGTAACAGCTGCTTATAACACTGTTGTACCGTCAGACGATGGGTAGATTTTTCTTGGACGGTCGAGAGCTGTGCGAGCTCCTTTTCAAATAGTGTTGTATGTTTTTTCAAATGCGCTTTTGTTAATAATGGAATTATTGGTACTTGCAACTGGTTTAAAAACCAAACCTCTGGATTTTCTCTGACGGTTTGTCTTAACATACAGTCCTTGGTCAACACTAAACGATTGATGGCAATAGGCAAATTGCTAACAGCACAATGTCTGTTGATGGGATAATTTTCGGAAATGAGATTTGCCAGGACCACACTCGGTTTATACTGATAACCAGGAACCGTTCTCAAGAAAAAGTCTGTCATTAAATACCACGAGAGAGGCGGCAAGTGATATGTACATTTTCCATTTTCGAATTCATCGTCAGTGAGATGAACGGATTTATCGATAAAGTACCAGAAGAATCCAAAGAGCATTTTAAAAATGACATGAATGTCGTCTCCGCCACATGCGCCGAGAATGGTACACTTGCCCACCTGAAATATTAACACGGTTTTACCCCTAAAATACTTTTTCACCGCGTCCCCATTTCCGGCTTCTCTTTCCTTGGCTGCCTGCGTATAGTATCCTCCGATCGTCTCTCCTTTCTTCAAATGACGAATGGGTACCAGCACTTTAAAAAAGAGGCCAGGGAATGAGTCTGGCACATGTGTATAGGCTATCTTGTTTTTTCGAAAGAATTCTTTCAAATCTAAAAAGTTGAGTTTAAAAAGATTAAAAGTAGAGACGACATTGACAATCTCTACATTGGCTATGGTGATGGGATGTTCCTGAGTATCTGCAATAGCCGATACAGCTTGCAGTACACTTAGAGGGGTTAATCCCAATTTCCTCAATCCAACAATAATGACAGAACCCATTGAAAAGATGAGGATGCTGCATGGTGGAAACTCTTCTCGTAAACGAAGGGCTGTAAATTGCTTTTGCGATGTTTCATTCAGTGATTTTACCATTATTGTCTTGTCTATTAAATGCATCTTTTTATTCTTGGATGTAAAATCAACGTTTTGATGATTTTTACCAAAATCTAGCGTGATACCAATACATAGATTATCTCTTGTATAGCAATTATGTGCTATTTTTTCCATTCCTTTATTCATTTTTATAATAATAATAATAATAATTATCAATATATATATATATGTATGTATATTTATAAAAAGTACTTGTTATATATTTATATATATCTATAGAAAATAATTCCTTGAACCCCCAACATTGTTCTCCTTATACCCCGTAAAAAATAAAAATAAATATCAATCTATATCATGAGTAAACTTGGCTCAATATTAGAAAGTAATTCAGATACATTAGGATTATTATCCATTTGTCTTTGGGGAATCTTATTTATGTTTGATGCTATCTTACTCAACTTGATGTGCTTTTTAATAGTTTCTTTATCCTTTTGTGATTTTGCCAGATTGAGTTTATTAAATTTATGAATATTCTTACTTGTGGTGATGACGGCAGAGGAAGATAATTTGTCGCGAAGCTGTTCGATTGGAACATTTAATGTATTATTTTTTATCATTTGATTATCACTACCGTATGGTTCAACTTTTTCTTCATTCCCCTGGGACATTAATTGATACTTTATCATATTTTTATCATTATTATTATTGTTATTTACATCATCAATAGTATCAATATTAGTGACGGTAGCACACATACGTTGAGCATCATCATTACTATTATTACTATTATTATTACTACCATCGACGTCGTCATTATTAGTAATCTTAAATAATAAATGATAGCTGGATGTTGGATCGTTGAACTTGTAAGAAACTAATGAATCTGAAATGCAATAATTAAGAAATCGAGTTTGTTTACACACGAGAGGTATTCTTTTTCCTATGAGACATCTTCCAGGTGTATAAGGCCAACGCCAAAGCGTCTCTGTAGAATTCAACATCCTATCATTTCCCTCAATATTACAGTTGATATCGGTCTTTACTTCATCTTCCGATGCCCAATATTTTACAATCATTTTTACCATTGCAGCATTTGCTTTTTCTCTCGTTATCTTGTTATTGTATTTATTTGTGGAATGAAAGGTGCCCCTTGTTAATTCTTTTTTGGCACTTTCGTGAAGAACGAGTTGCCCGTCGGTGTTTTTCATTCGGTCCATATACCCGTTCAGACCCATTTGGTCTTCATTAGAGAGACAATTATCACTAAAATATACATATGTGTTGGCAGGATTCATATGAGAGAGATGATAAACTCCTACATCTTCCAATAATTTTAAAAAAATGTCAGGATCGCCGTTTGATATCTTTTTAAGAGCACAAACCACCCAAGAGGTTGCCGTGACTCGCCCAAGATGGGTCTTGGTTTTGATGTTTTTCTTGCAGTGAAGTTCTGCCAGACTTTTCCTTTGGCTTAATATAGCGTGTGTGTATTTTATCTTATCTCGCTCCTTGGGTAATAACACGTTATTTTTATGTAAAATGTTATTTCGTATATCGAGCTTGAGGTCAATTTTAACATCACCCCATATTCCAAAATTAACTAAATCTATTCGGATCAATTGTCTACAAAGACCACTCAACCAACTCTCCGAGACCGTAACGGCTCGATCGTTCGCGAGGACCGACGTCAACGAGGCGGGCGACGATGGAGAAAAACTCTCGTTATCCCATGTTTCGTGTAAAACGGAAATTTTTATCCACAAGGCCAAGAGTGCCAGATCACCGAGACTCAAAATTCTTTTCGATGAAGAAAGGATAAACACATCTTTAAGCGGAGAAGCCGTAAAATAATCGAGCGTATCTTTTAACAGCTTATACTGTTCTAGATCCGATAACGAGGGAGGTTTTGTATGTATTCTTTTATATTTCATCTTTATCTTGTTCGTATCGACCAGAGAGAGACTCGTCCAGGGCTTACACCTCATTTGGTGGGCCACTGTTATTGCCAAATTTGATATTAACAAATTATTATCGTAATACTCGTTCAACTGTTCCGAAAATATGTTATCAAACTTTACAAGTTTACTACAATAACCCTCCGGGGGTGGTGGTGGAAGAGGTAAATCTATACCGCACATGATAATGTTATCATGATTATTATTATTATTATTATTATTATTATCATTATCATTATTCAGTGATAAGACAAATGACCCATCGTCACTTATTTGAGAGACTATACCCAGAGAGGGTGACTGGGTCTCCGGTTTGGTTGAAGACGATGACAATGATGATGACAGTAGTATCGGGTTAATTTTTTCTAGAGGAACTCCTAATCTCGATTGAATACCATAAGGTAGACCGAGGATATGAGCATGAGAAAAGAATAGTCCATTCGAATGGGTGCTCTTGGTGGTACTCATGAAATTTTCCTCTGAACCAATCTTTACGCAATTGGTCGCTGTTTCATCGACCCGAGTAACGGTTTTCGCTTTACTCTTTGAATCGTGGAGATGTGGCTGACCAAGAATCAATCGCAGGGCCGACCAATTTGTTAATTGTCGAATAGCACTTATTCTATGAAAAAACACAAAAGAGAAAAAAATAAACAATACACCTTCACAGAGTCTCGATAAATTTTGTTTTGTTTTAATTTCAATACTCTTGTATTTCTCATTATTATCTGCTTGGTTAATTTTTTCTAGTAGCTGTTGAAAGACCCTCATCATGTATTCCGAATACATCATAAACGACACGAGGGTCCGCGTATGGATACTAGTTTTAGAGGGAGACCCAAAACTATGCGTTATACTTTTACCTCCCTTGAGAAAAGCATAATCCAAGTCTATCAGGCGTTGCACGCTCTCGGTAGCCGGTCCTCGGTAGAGTTTAAAAATATTATTGTTGAGGAAGCACATTGTGTTTAAAAAGCTCGTCGTTTTAAGTTCAGGACCATGAGCAAACAAATAGGAATAAAAATTGAAATAGTTGTAAGGTAACGGCGACAGATATTGAGCATGAAGAGGAGCATTGAGTAAATATATACAAAAAGAAAATATACAATAACGTCTAAATTTCTGTCGATAAATCTCGGTAGAAGTGTCGGACAGCACATCGGTATGGACCGAAATTAGGGTCATCAAACAATTATCCAGCGTTTCTGTTAAATGTTTATATTCACTGGACATATCCTTTTGCGGTATTAGGACACGCATATTACTGGAGATTGAGTCTAATTTATTTTTTCGTTTGTAATTTGATGTATGTTGAACCAGGTAACCCCTAAAAAAATTCATGAGTAACTTTGCCATATGTTGGAAAGAATGTGGTAAATAAAATTTATCTACCGCTTCATTTATTATGATTTTAAATTCCGGGATAGGTTTCGGCTCGTACCATCCAACAACTTCTACCGGATCACGTTGGCTCGAATGATCAAACTGCCAAAAAGTTTTATTCTTTCTATACAAGGGTTTAGTGTGATCCATTCTACGTAACTGAGAAAAAACGATCGAGTTTTTGGCGGTTGTTAAATCTAAACGTTGTCTCTTTTCAGGAGGGAGCTTTTCGTCTTGCAACATTTCTTTTTGTATTCTTTTATTTGACGAAAAATTATTTTCTTTAACAAAATTAGTCATCAAGTCTGTATACTTCATACCATCAACTCTAAACCCGTAACTGGACCCATTTTCCCTTTGATCATTTTCCAAAACTATTTCAGATTTCTGTACATCTTTTCTGCTGGAGAGATTGATACCGGAGGTGCGATGGTTTCGGCGGCGGCAAACGGCGGTTGATTCGCAATTATTAGACGCGGTTTCTTCATTATCTATAGAGTTTAATTTTTTTATCTTTACAGTATAGTTTTTCAGTTTAGTCGTTATGTTTTTTTTAAACATGTTATAAGCTGTACATAAAATAACTTTTTTATTTTTTTCTATAAATGTTTTACACTCTTTTTCATCGAATATGATGGCGCATCTCTTATTGAGATCTATACTTTGAATAATCGTATCGAGTTCTTGTTTTTTAGCCACATTATGTATTATATTTCCAGTTATCGACTGCGATTTTTGAAAGTTACAAAGTGATGAAAAAGCATGATATTTATCCAATTGAAGAGATTGGTCTTGTTGGAATTCTTGTATATTAGTTTTCTTTTGTTTAGCCCCTTCTAACAAAAGAGTTAATCCCTTTTTCATTAGTATGTCCGAATCGAGATTTTTAACGAGTCTCTGATTCTTATTTTGGGAAAATTTTAAAGATTTATCTCCAACAGCATCATCATCATCATTATCATCATGATCCTCCTCCTCCTCCATATTTTTACCAACGGCAGCAGTAATAATAATATTACTATTATTTGTATGGGTATTAAAAGTTTTATCGGTTAAAGTATTATTATTATGTACATTACTTATTTCATGTTGATTTTTATTGGATAATAAATGCTTGTTTGAAACTTTTTTCTGGGGAATTAAGTTGTCATCTTTTACAGCTATATAATTTACCAATTCATTAATATTAGTATTAGACAAATTATCCATTACTACTAATCATTTAATATTTTTCTTATTGTTTTAATATTAGTAAGAGGTCTATTTTCTAAATAATGTTGATGAACGAGGTTATAGAGGTTAGGTTCATAAGTATTTGAAAGAGGATCAAATATAACTGCTCCCCTTGATTTTTCTAGATTGTCCAAAGCTCTCGGTAACAAAATCTTGGCAATATAATATGGTAGAGTGGGGACACTGGCAATAGATTGTATACTTATGGCACGTTTTGAGTGACGGGCAGCTTGAATATCACTTATCACTATTGGAGGATTTGTTAACTCCTCTGATATTTGAACAAAGCTTTTGTTGGAATTATCAACAGTAGCCATATTTATCAATCAAAATATTTACATCTATTAGAATAAAATGTCCATGTATCGATGTGATACCTATGTGAATCGGGCTAAAGATTTAATGGAACAAATATCAAAATGGGAATATGTTTTAATGAATAATCCTTCTGTAATATCCAAGAAAAAAAATGTATACACTAGTAAAAATAAAGATATCATTCAAAAGGATCAAGTTTGTAAACCAAATAAAAATACATCCATCTTTTATAAACCCGAGACTGATTTATCGCTTGCTAACCTACCTCTCTCTGATATGATTGACCATGTGACTCCTCTAAAAAAAAATATTAGTGAGAGAAGACACGACTATACTGACAGCTATGGTAACCTGAAAAAGGGTATCAAGATTAATGATGCGTTAAAGAATATTTGGCGAGATGTGGTAAACTTTTCATTTACTACATCCAATGATATTACCAAAGATACTGTAACCAACAGACTGGTTAATATATGGAAAGATATTTTAAAAGAAGTTGTAGATTGTAGTAGCTTTTCAAATATTACCGAAAAGAGACAATCTTCTGTATTAGTATTATTGCAGGTTATAGAAAAAATTATAGACACCAATATGCAGCATTCGCATCACTTTATAAAGGATGCCGTTTTATGTCGACTAATAAGAGGTGCGATACATTGTCTGTATAAAAAATACAACACAGTACCACTATCGACAGAAATGCAATATATACCGTTTTGTAATGAAATAACAGCATCAAAAACGCTGGAAAAGGTACCGTCCCCCGGAACCATCTCAGATGATTATTTAATGGAGGCTCGAGTCAAAGGTGTATATGGGTATGGAGATTTTTATCCTCAATGCGAAAAGGATCATACGATTGCTCTTCGAGATATATGCAGTGATTATTTTTTAAAACTCTTGTTTGAATTTATATTATCCCCCCATATTCATTCGACTTGGAGAGAATCATACTTTATACCTTTTACTTCTTCCGTCCTCAAACTTATTCGGAATCATGAGCCGTTCATTTTGGCTCTGAGTAAACGACGACGACAAGACCCTGAACACCAAACACTAGATGAACAAATGGTAGATGAACAGCTAACAGATTTACTCTGTGAAAAATATTTTAACAACAATGCAACATTTATGCTCGAGTACAGCGGATGTCATCCGTTCATTTTTTTACCGACAGCAACAGATTTTTGGTCCTTTTGTAAGAATGGACAACCTATTTACGATATTAAAAACATTATCGTGAACGCACGACCATCTTCTTTTCCACCGGTATGTGGAGGTCCTGCTGGTATTTCTCAGGGAAAACAACTCGCCTGGGAAAGATTTTGTCAACGTCAGGGTATATGTGATCATAGTTGTAACTGTGATACGTGCACTAAAAGAAAAAAATTGGTCGACAGGGTGAGACAACGATTTGGATATATCACGGGAGAAATGCAACTGACAGATGTTACAAAATGGCATCAGGGGTCAATTCTCATGATAAATTTTTATGCTTTTACCGGTCTTTTAGCTCATCATGACTATGCAAGTTATACTGATGATAAAGTAGATTTTTTTAAAAATTTAATTTTAGCTATTGAAAAATCACATTATATGAAAAATAATCAAAGACTTTTTACAGGTGGGGGTGGTGAATCTGATACTTCCAATAGTCTACATGTAATAACCTTTGGCATTGATACAGAATTTCGGTACAAATTAAAAAGTCCACAAAAGAAACCCATTTTTATAACAGCTAGTCTCGATAACGATATTCTCGAAGGTGACAATATTTCAAAAATACAACTTGTAGCACTTCGTGAGAGAAAAGCCAGTGAATTAAACTGTTGGTTCTAAAAATTACTTGTGTGTTAAAAAAAAATCATATCATGTACAATATATAATAATAATATCAATCGAAATAAAACGTAATTCATATACGATATGTTGTTAATAATAATAAAAGTAAAACTAATATCTATAAAAATGTTGATATAATAAATATGTATGATTAATGATTAAATAAAATATAATTCCAATATATATATAAAGATTTTTCTCTCCTATTTATATGCTATGTATATATATATGGTAAGAATATGAATATTTGAATATGAATATTTAGGGAAAGAAATATATATTTTGTATAATAAAAAAGTATATCCTTAGGACGGGGAGTGTGAACTAAGAAGAGTAATATATATATGGGCTCGGAGATCTACTGACAACACATGTAGGTGGTTGAAGTATACACATACACGTATATATATATACACATATATATATAAAGATATAACTTTATATAGTCTTCATTGGATTAACAATCATTGGATTGAAATGTAAGTCCTATGTATTGTATTGAACTAGTGTTTATATGTATGTTTATATATACATATAAGACATAGATATTAAGGTCATTTATATATCATTTTACAATTGAATTTATATCTATATTTTAGGGAACATTATAGGATGAGTGGACATGGTCTCCGTCGCACTAGTGGAGATGAAGAATTGGGTGATCAACAAGACACTTATGGTAATCATAAAAATAATGCGACTAATAGTATTAAGGTGAATAACTCAAAGATATTCCCTATTCTTTCAACTAATGAAGTGCAACAATCATCCGTTCGTCCTTTGATATATCCTACCCATTACGTGCATCCTGACGATCCGAGGTATTCATATTATAAATCGGAAGCCTATGATAAAAGACGAGACAATTCATTGTATAGGAAGCAAGATAACTTGTCTCAGTATTATGAACATCAAAGATTTGATAAGAAAGACCAATATGCCCATAGTAAAAAACCTAAAAACTATCAGATGAGACATCATCCGTATTACAATAACAATAGGATGCGGCAGCAGCATTATCCATCTCAGTCATATCAGCCGTATTATAAAAATTCGGGTCATCAGTATTCACATCGCTACCCTCCACAAAATTATCAACACGAGCAAGAGCCATACGAGGTGGCAATTAATAGGTACAAGAAAGACATGGAATACCGTCAACATGATCAAGAGCAGCATTATCATTCTCAGCAATACATGTTTGATCAAAAGTGTTTTTCTTGTTCGTTGAAAAATGATGTAAACAGAAAACCTAGTGAACTTATGAGTATTAAGGATACTATAAGACGACTATTGATCAATACTAGTCTGTTTACCATATTGGAAACTGTGGTTGAACAATATAGTGAAATGAGAAAAATGCACAGCGCTAATAAATCGAATATCAACAATAATGAAAAAGACAATACAAATGATGATGCAGTTGATAGAATAGAACAAAATGTGATAATCATGGATAAATCTAAAACAGATGATAATAATGATAAACAAATACAGGCTGATGATAATAATGAAGAAGATATAATTCAGTTATTTAATAAACTTGATAACACGTATAGTTCTGGGTTATTTTCATATACAGGTTATGATGACAAAGAAACGGAAACACCATCTGGTGATACAGCATTATCGTTGGTAACCAAACATGACAATAGTCAGTCATTTTTGGTGGGTAAAGAAAAAATATCATCAACTGATGATACAATGTCGTTGATGGTATCGAATGGGGGGTCCAGTGAGAAAAAAGAATTGATAGATGATACATCCATTAACGATGACCAGTCCCTTAAAACGGATAACAATATTAAGAAGAAGAGTAGTGAAATGATTAAGGTAAACTCAAATGATATAAAAGTAAATGAAGAGATTAATAATGCTGATTTAGATCGAGAGTGGAGAAGCTTGGAAGACCGTTATGAAAGAGAAGAAGAGATCATTTCATTTGTAGAAGAAGGAAAAGTGGTAGGTGTCCCTGACTCTAAAAATTATGAAAAAATAAAACAACAAAAGTTTAAGAGAAAAAGATCATGGAAAGAGAGAGATCAAAATGGCTCTCGTAAACCAAAATTAATAAGAAGATTTACACAAGATGTTGAAATAGATGATCATACGGAACAAACATCCGATAATTCTATAATGTTGAAACAGGTCCAAGACGACGACGACAATGACCACCATCATTCTCATAATTACTACCATAATACTAAGAAGCAAGATACAATTGGAGATGAACACGAGTTACAAGATGGAGTGGAGGATGGTAAAGATAAGAGTGAAAAGTTTTTAGATAGTATATTCAAAAAGGATAAAAAAACAGAAGGATCTTTAACACATTTAAAAGAGTATGATAAGAGTATGCAAAATAAGAGTCGTCGTGGTAGTGGCAGCAGTAGCAGAAATACTAGTGATAGTTACAGTAATGATAGCAATAGTCACAGTAGTAGTGAAAGCGATAATAGTGACGACAGTGACAGTAGCAGCAGCAGCAGCAGCAGCAGTAGCAGCAGCAGCAATAGTAGTAGCAGCAATGGCAGTAACAGTGGCAGTGACAGTGACAATAACAGTAATAGTAACAGGAGTAGTAAAATTAATAATACTGATAACAAGAAATGTATTAGAAGAAAAAAGAAGAAAAAGAAGAAGAAAGAAGAAGAAGAAGGAGAGATCAAAACATACTAGTGTTAATAGTAATAATAATGATGATGAGGAGAGGGGAAGGAGGAGGAGGAGGATACTAATTAAGATGAATCAATATTGCATTATAACTATAAGAAATATAATAAAAATATGTATATATTCCTTTATATTATAGTTGTATATATATATATATAGTGGTGTGGATGGTAGTAAGAAAACCGAATAAGTGATGTTTTTTTTTATTTACAGTGATAGAAAGGAAAAGAATTAAAAGATCGACAGTCTATCACCCTCCAGTGTATAGTACATATGCTGAGGAAGATCTCTGGAAGGGTACGGGGGATTCACATGCATGGTATAAATATTCCACTCTAAAATTACTGCCAAATGTATTAAGTTCAATAGTAAGAAAAAATATAGATAGACGACCGGATATCCAAACAATATACTGTCCCATGGTAATGGAGGGAATAAATTCAAATGTGCGTACTCGGTCAGCAACTAAAAAAAGTTTAACCATCAAGCAAGACCTTTGGCCTGTTGGTAGAACATCATATATGAAAAGAGAATGGGAATTAAATCGAAGAACGACGTCATTAATAGTACCCGCCACAGTCGCAGCAGCGGTAGCGGTACCGACACTACCTTTAAAAAAGACACTATTATCCAATGAGTCATTATTACCACCACTGCCGCCATTATATAACTGTACACCTATTCGTGATATGATTATACATATTGGTAGGCAAGATACTCTAACAGATGTTTGTGAATTATATAAGAAATTGGATTTAGATGATAAGTCAATAGAAAGAATAAGAGAACGGTCAATATCGCTAATATCAATAGTGGACAAATTAGCCAGTTTTAAGGAGTCTAACGTGTGTATAATCAGTCCCGGTGTATATTATATAAGTAAGAGCGATAGTATAATTAAATTTTTGTTTAAAATTTCAAATATAGAACATTTCTTGAACGAGTTATTTTTTGGATTATTAGTACAAGAAGTGAAAGGAACTGTACCTATACAACATGTTTACCCAGAGGCTTTTTGCTATGAAATGCCCTTTATAGGATTATCTTTAAACTATCTTCTTTATGATGCTACTGATGTGGTCAAGAGGCCTTTTCTTCATTGCATTGCTAAAAAACACTGTCAACCGTACAATCATGATGAGACTGTATATGACCTTGTAAGCACCTGTACTCAAACTCTTGCAGAACAATTACCTTATGTTATTGCAGAGATGATAAATATTCTAACAAGGTTGAATAATCAAAAGATTGTATATTTAGATATCAAACCAGATAATTTTGCTATAGACATATGTACCGGCCAACCGTACTTGATCGATATGGGACTCATGACATTTGCAGGTACCAAGTATTCAGATATTGATTTTGATGTAGACGAGTCAAATTTTTACAAGTACCCCCAATCACCTCCTGAACTGCTAAGGGCAGAAAAATGTGAATCAAAAAGTATGTCCTATGGAATGTCATATAATCTAAATTATATATTAAGTAACTTAGATTACAAGGGATACAATGTTGAACCTCTGTCTAAAAATTCCCATTTTATTAAATGGTTGAAAAATGCCAAAAGAGAAAATATTAACTTGAGACCAAGGATGAGCGAATTGATGGATATACTTAAAAAATGTTTCACTTTGTCCAAAATTGGAAACATGACATTTGAAAAAGCATTAACAATGTATTCTTCTTTATAACTACAATAAAATTGAATTGTACTAATTTTGTTGATTATATATATATATATATATATATATATATATATATATATATATATATATATATATATATGTGTGTATATGTGTTGTATTATTTTGTAAAAGACTGTGTAAATACAATTGATATTGTATGAATATAATAATAGTTATTGAAAAATACTTTGTAGTACTTTTATTATACCCAGAGAGATATAAGAAAAAATAAAATGGAAACAAATATTGAAAATATTAAATCATGGGTAACAATATTAAGTTGTAATTGTAAAAATTCCGAAAGATTACATAGGTTATTGAATAGCTTGTCAGAAAATTCAAATTCAAATGAATTGATAAAAAAATACATCTTTACCAATGAAATGCAAATAGACCATGAAATATCGGATATTATTGGTGCTGTTAAGCTTTACAACTTTATGTCGACGCCTATTAATTTTCTAAGTCGATTCGGGATCACAGACATAACAGCATGTTCATGTAATGAATATAAAAGTAATTACAAGTTATCTTCTTGCTTCATCCTACCAGGCCGAAAAGTTTTAATGTGCCCGAACTGCATATTATCCTATGGTACTCACTTTGAAGATAATGAATTAATGGCAATTATTGACTATGTATCAATGAAAATTAAAGAAAAAAATGATGAGCATACTCTTGAACTTTTTACACTCTATAAAAGTTTGTTAAAATCAAATCGACCTCCGCTTAACGGTTCTTGGGTAACATTAATAATAAACGATAAAACTAAGACCATTAAAGAATATACCATAGCAAAGGATAAGGCCGAGGAGGATAATGATGATGATGATAATAATAATAACCTATGTTCTTTATCACTTTTATCAGGGTACGTCCTGGTAAGTAATCGAATATATCCATCTCGAAGAGGAAGAGACTCGTGCTACTGTTCTGATCTTTTATATATCTTTACTTATATAAAAACTGAAAAGAATATCGATAGGCGAAAATTTGGAGTTAAACCAATCTGCGTTCATCTTTTGGATGAAGAGTTTATGTTGATTAAATATGAACTATGTTCACTCAATAATATATTATTTCATGACGAAGGTAGTACCCTGAAACGCATAATAAAGCAATCGAATAACACTGATCACGATTTTCCGTTAAACCACGATACTGCCACCAATAATACTGTTGTTGTTGCTTTTACCGACACCGATACAATCACTACCAATACACCTACTACTACTACTACTATTACCAAAACCTCTAATAATAGCGTCAACGACGACGACAATAAAATTGGTAATATAAATATTGAAGATGATGAAGATGTCGAAATGGGGAAGGAATCTATTGATGATGGCAATACAAATAATATAGGTTTGGACTCCATCTTACTTTCAATCTACAATAACGTTGCTACAGGTAGTCGTATAGAAAATAGTAATGAAAATATTCAAAATTACAATTCGAATAATGAAATAGCAGCTAAAGCTGCTGCTCTATATGGTGATTATAGAAATGTTAATGCACATTCAAGAAATATTAAAGGTATTGATAATAATAATGTAAATACTAGGAGCAATGGAAAGAAAAATAGAAATCACGACGCTTTAATTTTACCACCGCCGGTTACACAACAAATGACTTTGGATGAACTACGAAAAGCAAAAGTGACATCATCTATATCTACCAAAGACTCTGATCAAAACCTATTATCTTTACGAGTATTAAAGTTTAAAGATATCATCTATCCTTATAGTTGTACACTACTTCCTCCACCTATAATAATTAGAAAGTCTTTTAATAGATATATATTTGTATCTAACATAGGTGAATATTTCGATTCGATACAATTATGTAATAATGCCATTACTATTCCGGTTAAAGATTCAACATTGTATGAACAAATCATAATGCTCATTAATAATATAAGAGAAATTAGTTTATCAATGTGTTGTAATAAACTTGGTGATATGAAAAATAAAACTCAGTATACTTTTAATGATAATGGAAAAAAACATAATGATATCGACGATACTAAAGAAGATGATGATGATGATGATGAGGACGACAACAGCAGCAGCAGCAGCAGTAGCAGCAGTAATAGTAGTAATAGCAGCATCAACAGTAACAATGATGATAGAGAAGAGGAAGAAGAAGAAATATATGTTGATAATAATTACGATACTGATGATGAAAAGAAAAAGAAGAAAAATGTCAAGTATAAAAACCCGAAAAAAAACTTTGTATTTAATACGCGTCATGTAAATACCCAGCTAGGGATTCCTTTGACTCATGACGAAGAAATTCTTCGTTATGTCAATATAACAAGTTTGAGTCAACTTTTACAGAAACAAGAGAATTATTTGTTTTAGGATAAATAAAATAACATATATATATATATTTCTTGTTTTTTTATTAGCATAAACATTGACAATACATATACATGATAATGTGTAATCAAAGAAAAAAATACAGTATTACATTTATATTAAAAGGATAAGATACAGATACTAATACAAATAATAGTAATAATACATTATCAGATTTATATTAAAGGAATCAAAATACACAGTTAATCAGAGAAAATGATTAAAAAGGGGTAACTTTAAAATAATAATAATAATAATAATAATACAGTATCATATTTATATGGAAAGGGACAAAATACATAGCCCAGTAAGATATATTATTTTATGGG
Organism: Penaeus japonicus; assembly: GCF_977035675.1. Classification (NCBI taxonomy): domain Eukaryota; kingdom Metazoa; phylum Arthropoda; class Malacostraca; order Decapoda; family Penaeidae; genus Penaeus; species Penaeus japonicus. The sequence continues at coordinate 97,100 of NW_028234689.1, read as the reverse complement.
ACAATAATGATGATAAAAAAGACGACATTGACAATGACGACGATGATGAAGAAGGTGGTGGTGGTGGTGGTGGTGGACTATCATAATCATAATCATTATAGTTGTAATCGTAATAAATCATATAAGATTTGTTTTCATTCTTTTCGTCCACATCGGTCACCGTCATCATTGTTGTTGTTGTTGTTGTTGTTGTTGTGGTGGGCGGCGTTAAAGTGGTTGTAACAAAGGTATCATCTTTTGTGTCATCAATATAATGATAATAATAATCATCATCATCATCATGATAAATATTGGTATTCTCCACTATCGGTGGTAATGGTAAATCCGGATCAGTATCATTCTCAACATTTGTATCGATGGTCGCCACTTTTACAGAAACAAGAGAATTACCTGTTTTTAGACAAATAAAACAATAATATGTATATTTTTTTATTTTTATTAACATAAACATTAACAAAACATGTATTATATAATAATATTAGCAAAAACATATGTTATATAATAATAATAATCATCATCATCATCATCATCATCATGATAAATATTGGTATTCTCCACTATCGGTGGTAATGGTAAATCCATTGTATCATTTTGTTTTGTCGAGTCGGTAACTTAAGAAACCTTGAAAGAAATACAGTATGTAACGAAACTTTGAAAGAAATATACAGTATCATCATCATCATTTTAAATATTGGTATCACTATATCGGTGGTAATAAAATACGTATCATTCTCAACATTTGTATCGATGGTCGCCACTGCTGTCGAGTCGGTATCGACTGTAGCCCTTGTATCAGTCACCGTCATTACTACTTTTGTTGTTGTGGTGGGCGGCGTTAAAGTGGTTGTAACAAAGGTATCATCTTTTGTGTCATCAATATAATGATAATAATAATCATCATCATCATCATCATCATAAATATTGGTGGTGGTGGTGATGGTGGTGATGGTCATCATCATTGTATCAACATTTGTATCGATGGTCGCCACTGCTGTCGAGTCGGTATCGACTGTAATCATGATAGTGATAATCGTAACTATCATCGTAACAAATTGTAACAAAGGTATCATCTTTTGTGTCATCAATATAATGATAATAATCATCATCATCATCATGATAAATATTGGTATTCTCCACTATCGGTGGTAATGGTAAATCCGGATCAGTATCATTCTCAACATTTGTATCGATGGTCATAATTGTTGTTAAATTTGAATCTATATCGTTGTCATCATAATAATCGTAATTATTCATCATGACAGAATCGTTCTCATCATTTTCATCAAGAGAGTAATGATAATTAACATTTGTATCTCTTATTGGTGGTAATAATGATGATGGTGTTGTTGTTGGCGAATTTGATAAATCAGTGTCGGTCATCAATGTCGTCGTTGTTTTTGTGGTGGTAAAGAATGTTGTTGCTTCATCATTACCTTCTATGATAGAATGATTATGGACAGAATAATCATCGACACGTATTTCTACTATTGGTAATGGTGTTGTTGTTGACATTGGTAGATCTTCTTGGCCTGTTGTTGTTGTTGTTGTTGTAGTCGTAGTTCTATTCTCAACATCTTTATCGATCACTGTTGTTCCTGTCAACGGTTGTAGTGTTGGTAGTAGCAGTGGTAATATCACTGGATTTTCATTTTCTTTGTTCGTAACTAAAAGTGATAATGATGATGGTGGTGGTGGTGACGACGACAGCGCCAGTGGATTTGGGTCAGTAACATATCCGACATTTGGATTAATCGTCATAATTTCTGTAGTAGGAGATGATGATTGTACATCAACATCTTTCTGAATATCATCATCATCATCATAATCTCGTTCATCGTTCACATGTTCTTGCACATGAGCTTGAAATAAACATTGTATACCATTCATTTCATTAGGCCAATAATCCTTTGCTAGACTTTCAAAATCCTTAATTCTTGAATCGAATACGTTTGTGTATAATACATCTATATTTTTATAATTTAATGAAAATATATAAATATTATTCGTATCGTTGAACAATGCAAAATCTATATCTTTACGATAAACCATTTCAGATTGGTTAACGGTCATATTATTATATTCTGTAGTTGTCAGTGTAATAAATTTGTTCACTCTAATTTCTAAAGTATCGTGCGCACTTGTTATTTTTTTCTTTATCGAAAGTATCTTGCAAGAATGATTTGCAATTTGCATTGGATGATATGTACTGTCTTCCAACTTTACAGATATATCATATATTGTATAATTATCAGCCTCTCTATTCAGAGATTTGGGGCACACTCCACATTTAAATTTAAGTTCTCGATCCAAAGATATTTGTACCTCATATGGTACTTTCATGTCACGTAACACTGGGGCTTTATGTACAATCGATCCATTCATTTCGTTTTCATCTTCAATAATTTCTCGAGAAGGAGGATTATTATGATGATGATAACTCGTCACCCACTGCCAGCAAAGGATTAGAATAATGTACCGAGTATACATATTCATGTTATGAATGGTTGCACTTTAAGTTGAAGAGAACCTATTTATATATATATATATATATATATATATATAAAGATAATTATATATATATATTTAAAATATCAGGTTATCTCTATTTGATAATGCGGTTAAAAGTGTGTATTATTATACTAAATAAATAGTAACAACCCCCCAACGTCAAGACATATATATATCTTTTATCCTTCTCTCTTATAGTTTAATATTACATATACTTATACACTGTAATATTTATTTCTAATAATATTTTCTTTCTCTAATATTATATATTTATATTATATTTTTTGTATAAAGTTGATTAAATCCAATGACATTCGAATGAGATTGAGATATTTTGTTACTCTTATTATTAAAAGGTGAATTGTGCCCTCTATCGCTCCACTTTGATATTGCTTGTATATCATCGTTCACAAGTCCAGAAGATATATTTAGTACATTTATGGCCGTTTGGAAAATTTGTTCATTTTCAATGAGAATATTTTCTGCGACTCTTCTATTATAATGGTTGGCGGAATATTGTCCACCTGTGTTATTATCATTATGATTAATAATATCATTATTATTATTATTATTATATTTGTTATAGGTCGGGTATAATTTATCCATTATCGCTTCTCGAACTGTAGGGTTATGGAGAAACGCCTCATACAAACTCTGTGGACTGGAAGATAATCCGCTCATGTATTTTTGTTGACTTATTCGATTTACCAGAGAAGGGGTCATTAGCGAATCACCACTACCGATAATCATGTCATGTTCTTGATTGGCTTTACCGTTGGAGGTAGAGAGAAGTTTATTTCTAAATGGACGTATAATATTCAAGATATTTTCTATTCTATGATTGCTTATATCGAATTCATCAGCTTCGTCAATCATTCGTAAGAATCCAATGTGTTCATCATTAAAATGCATCAAGGTGCTATCGACGGACGATACGATGTCATTGGTCACAAAATAGTTGATAATTTCATCCTTTATGATACCTTGAGCTCGCTTGAGAGAATCTAATACGACTTTAATGGCATTAATCTTTTCCAATTCTAGATCTCCTGACGAGTAGGAAGAGGAGGCCACATTATGAATGGTGGACAAATTTGCACCTCTTTTCAAGTCTTTTTCTAGTTCGTTTTTCATCTTTATGGCACTTTCAATAATAACATTTTGAAGCTTTTCTATTTCGCGCCAGCTTTCTTTGAATTGTGATAGAGTCGATTTGTTCTCAGTATTGACACCACTATCGCCATTATTAGGACTATCGCTATTTTTCATTAATCGAACAAAAGGTAAAACGGATGAAAAGTTTACGTTATTATCGGTCGATTGGTGGTTGATGATGTCCATTTTCATTTTTCTCTCAACCGTTTTCATACCGATATCATCAATGGGGTTACCTTGAACCATGATATGGGACAGTGGATTGCTAATCAATTGTTTCAAGATATTCTGAACACGTATCTTGTTCATATTTTCCCATGGGGCCAGTCCTCTCTCGTCATTTTTATTCCGGTATTGGCTATCCTTCTTAGTGGTCGTTAGCAGGGGCAATCGACCGCCGCTGACAGTGATGTCTCCGGTTTTTGGATCTATGGTGTACGCTGCTGGTGATTTGGAAGCGTTCGAGGCCATTTCTGATATAAATTCGTTTATATTCTTATTAAAGAGTAGAGCGATGGCGGTTAAAAGCTCTGGTAAAAGACCCACCGTGGTGGATATCTCCTCTAGGGATGCATTGGCTCTCGCCAGTGTTTTGAGAATGTTGGTGGAAGCATCTGATACTAGAACAGCGGGTCTTGTAGTTTTTAGATTAATCTGGCGACCGTCTCTCAGTGTAAATTGGAAGGTATTCTCTGTATTATTTCGATCATCGTCTATGCCCGTATTTGTTACGACGCCCGAATGCTGAGTGGGGCAACTCACTTGTAAATAATTAGGCTTGACTCCTCCCTTTTCTTTGCTCGCATCTCCCAGGATGGCTGCGTCGTGTAGAATTAGTTTTCCATCGGTAAAGGGGTCAATGGTCAACACCGGTTTTTTATATTTACCAATCTCGTACATTTTATTATCATTACAAATATCGATGACGGGATTTTTCGTGATGAGAGTATTCTCGTGAAGAATATGTGTAGCGAGTCCTATGAACCCACTATTGCCACCGCCGGCTCCGAGAACGACGCGTGCCATATCGGCCATTGGTTTAGTATTTTGGTGATTTAGAAAAACGGTCAGGGGTCTTCTTGCTTCTATGGCTAATTCTCCATTGATTTGTTCTTGCTGCAAAAGCACCGCACAGTTGGAAGGGAAGGCTAGTACCAGGAGCGGGTGAATTTTATTGTACAGAATGGTGTCTTCAATGTGGATCATAGGTGTTATCGGCGTAAGATGGCTGAGATCGGTGGATCCCGAATTACTAAGAGTATATTTTAGATAATTATCGACTTTGGATTGTGTAGCAATGAGTGAAAAATACAATTTAATCTTTTTAGCCATAGCTTCTTGTCGCAAGAGAGGCATGACATTGTTTTGCAATACTCTTAAGAAACCAACAACTTTAGAGATTTCATTTCGTATTTGAGAACTAAACGATACACTTGATTGACTCGCACCAAAGGGTTTATTATTATTATTATTTGCCATGGCCGCTTTTTTGTCGGACGCGTGTATGCCGGCCGATGCGAGTTTGTTCCAACGATGACACGATATTGGCAAAGGTTTCTCTATTCACACCATCGGCAATGGCTGCAAATACAGTATTAAACATTTGTGTTATTCTATTTTTTCTTTTATTTTCTTCTATAGAATTGGTTTTAATTTCTTTTGAGGTATCGTCTTTTGTATTATTATTAATATTATTATTATTATTATTATTATTATTCCCATTGTCCATCAAAAAATCAAAGGAAGCAGCAAACGATCCCGCGTCTCTATAGGGTACAATTATTTTCTCACTCGTGTGATGATTAGGTGTTGTTGATAAGTAACCTCGAAGACTATTACATATGGATTGTTTTATAGCCGTATTAACAGTATTGGAGACAGCATTGGTCATCGACGATGAGGAACCGCTGTTAGTCTCATTATTTTCATTTCCACTTTGTAACACTGACGATGATGCGATATAAGGAGAGAGATGGCGTTTAATTGTATCTTCAATATGTTGTCCCGCTCCTGATATATTGGTAACAATTGTACTGTTGATAGATAAAGGATCAGTAGGACTACCCAGTCTTGTTATCAAATCATTTAAAATTTCATTGGATAACGTCTGGGCAAAATTAGATACTATATTACTGAAAACAAGAAGCGCGTTATTCATTCGAGACTTTTGAATGTAAACATTAGGAGGTAGAGCATTCTGTATCAAGGTACTGAGCTCGCCTCTCTTTGTCACGTCTTTATCATCGTCGTTGTTATTGTTATTATCATCGTTTGGATGTCTGAGACTCGAAAATTGTTCGGATGCCGTGGTTAGTTTGAGATCGGCCGTGCAAAAGTGTTGTCGATGACACTTTAGTATTCCGAGTATACCTCGGGCCGCAGCTGGTCTGACTATGACATCGAGATTCGACCCTGCTACCCTGAAGGGTGAATCTTCTATCGTTTTGCGATCAGAAATAAAGGAACCAATATATTTTGTACCTGCTCCCATATCACTCCACTCTCTGAGATCTGCTACGAAAATTATGAGCACTTCTGTATCTCTCGGCTGCTTCGGCCAATTCATTAGCATTACCGTAATCATGTTCTTTTAAGAACATGATTACTCTCTCGGAACAAACGTCGATATCTATCAGCATCTACTGAGTAAGCTCTAAGCAAAGCCTCTTTCAACTTATCATAGTTTTTCACCGTTTCATCAGATAACGATACATACACCTTCAAAACATGGCCTCTCAAAAGCGATCCCAAATAAACATGGTAATCCTCTTTATTCCATTTATGTAAAATAGCTAATCGCTCAAATCTTTGCAAGTAACTATCAATCTCGTCTTGGCCATCATGAAAAGTAGGCAATCCTAAATTATCATACACTTGAAATGATGCATTTCTGCTTTCAACACTAGCACTGGGTAAATGAGCCATAGCGAGTTCGTGAGAGCGGCGCTTGTCAGCCTCTTCAACTTCTAATTCATATTTCTTCATTTCGCGTTCAGCTGCTCGCTCCTCCCGTTCGTCTCTCGCTCGTTCATAATTTGACAAACGTTCAATAGCTTCAGCACTCAACCCGAGAGACTGAGCTTCTTTCATAATATCAGTAATAGATTTCATGTTACAATTAAACTATAAACAATGCCAACAAGTGAAAAATACAAGTTAAACATTTAAGTAAATCAAATACGGAGGATATTCTCCAATGTGACATCCACAGCATAAAACACAAAGCTGATAATCACAGTTACGAGGTATTAGCCGTATTATTAACCGGCCCCTTATACGTAACCAAAATACTGGAAGCGAATTACGGCTTCCGAACAACGAACTATAGGAATTACAGCGAAGACAATTCCCTCAGACGCGAGAATACACTGTCACTATAGTTACGATAACAATCACTTGCCTCACCTGCACCTCCCTTTTGCGCATGCCCGTGGTTT
>NW_028234689.1:72500-80000 GCF_977035675.1 Penaeus japonicus | reverse complement strand
TTTCGCGTAAAGGGGAAGCTACTTTTTCGGTTAACCGGATAAGGGGGATAGTACCTGGCGGAAGGTGTGCTCAGCGGAAAGTATTTAGAGGGCGAAGGGCTGGGAGGAGGGACGAAGGAAGAGAAGAGAGAGAAGAGAGAGAGAGAGGGAAGAAGGAGCAGCACGGGAAAGTTGGGGTCATGGGGTTCCTCCCTACTTCCTCCTCCTAGAAGATTGAGGGCAAAGGGGAAGAGGAGAAATCAAGAGACATGAGAACGAGAAAGAGAAAGGGAAAGAAAAGGAGGTGACAGAAAGTGCAAATGGGACTGGGAAAGAAAGTAGAAGAGATGAAGACGGAAAAGGAAGTAAAGGAAGGGAGAGGAACAAGGAAATGAAGGTGGGAGAGGGAATGGAAGAAGAGGATAGGAGGGAAGAGAAAAGGGAGGGGGAGGAGACAAGACATGGCCGTGGGGGGAGGGGGAGGGAATGGGTGGAAAGAAGAGAAGACAAAGTTAGGGGTAAGGGAAGGAAGGAATTGGGTGAGGGAGACAAAGAAAATGGAGAGGTTAGAGAGAAACAGGGGGAAAGGAAGAAAGGCAGAAATAGAAGGAGGACAGCAAGGAAAAATTGGGAAGGAAAAAGGGGGGACAGGTGGAGAAAGAAGGGGGAAAAAAAGAGAATTAGAATGAAAGAAAAAGACAAAAAAAAAGAAAGAAAAAATGCGCAGAGAGAAAGACAAGAAAAAGGAGACAAAAGAAAGAATCTTCCACTGCCTTAGCGAGGGAAAACTGTCCGTGAGCTATGGAGATTACCGCGACAGAGGTAGTAATGAGGTGTGACACGCAATGTTTTCTTTGCCTCTGGAGAGATAGTCTAGAATTGACGCCTTAAGAAACATCGCTCCGTGTCTCAGCCTCTGCTCGTGTCTGGAGTGTTGTCTGGCTGCGCATTCGGAGACTTTTGGTCGTGTCTGGTGGACGGTTTGTTGCGTGCGTTTGTGTGCGTCTGGGTCACCTATATGTTAGGCCTCTGCTCTCATGCATATACGAAACTGATATTGGTATGGATATATTATCGAAATAATAGTGGTAGTGAAGATGATGATGATATCAATTACAACAATGATAATGATAATAATGATATGGATGATGATAATGATAATGAACGTAAAACAACACAACGACAACAATAATAAAGATAATTGTAGTAATGTTGATAATGATATTGATTATAACGATAGTGATAACCACAATAGCAACAACAATAATAACGGTAACAGTAATAACGATAACAAAATACGAATACAATTATAATGATAATAATAATGATGATCATAGCAATGATAATAGCAATAATCATAATAAAAGTAGTGATAACATTTATGATAAAATCATCATAATAAAAATGATATAAATGACAACAACACAATGATGATGATAATAATAATAATAATAATAATTATTATTATTATCATTGCTATTATTATCATAATAATAATAATTATGATGATAATAATGATGACAATAATAATGATGATAATAATGTGATATTGAGAATGATGATGATGATAATGATGATAATAATAATAATTATGATAATAATAGTAATAGTGATAATGATAAAGATAATGATAATGATCAACATCATTATCATTGTCATCATTATTTTCATTACTAATGCGACAAATCAGCATCATCACTCCTATCATTATCAATACCATTATCATTCATATCCTCATAATTAATATCATAAATACTATTACTCTTTTATCATTAGCATCATTATCATTATAATTATCAACACTATTATAATATTGATAATACTGATGACAACAGTGATGTTGGTAACGATAATATTCATAGTAATCATTGATAATAATGATAGTAATGATTCAAACAAATAATTAATTGACAATTATCAATAACAGCATGAATATTCTTATCAACAATGAAATGATTATGATAACAATTATGACAGTAATGATGATAATAATTATATTGGTTATGATAATGAAAAGAAAGGTGACAGTAAGAGTAATAGTGATAACAATAATGATAATGATATTGATTATAATAATAATAATAATAATAATAATAATAATAATGAAAATGATGGTTATGATGATCATAAAATACTCATGACAATAATGATAACAATAATAATCATAATAATGATTGTGACGTTAATTGTTATGATGATGCTGTTAACAAAACTGACAACAATAACAATACTACTAATAATAAAACAAATAATGATGCTAATGCTAATGATAAGGAAAAAAATATTATATTAATAGCAACGATGCTGATGATAATGACATTAATATTGTTAACAATAATAATGATAGCAGTAATAATTATGACAAAAAGTATAATGATGACAATGATAATCATAATAATGATTTATAACATTGGTAAAAATAATAGTTATAAAATAGTTAGGATAACATTAATAATAAAAGTAAAATTAATAAGAATGAGGATAATGATAATGATTACCATAATGACAATAATGATAATGATAATAACAATAATGATAATAATAATGATGATAATGGTAATAATAATAAGGGTGATAATGATAATGATATCAATAATGAGAATGATGATGATGATGAAACTTGTAAGAATGATGATGATACTAATAACTACATTGATTAATATTATCATTACCATCTATGTAATAATACTGATAATCATAATAGAAATGGTAAAATGATAACAATAATGATAATGCTTATAAAAATGATAATGATGGTAACAATATTAGTAATGATACCAACTATTATAGTAATAATAATAACATTAATGGTAGTAACAAAGATGATGATAACAGTATTGATGACATAATAATAATTATGGCAATGAGAAAGATAATGAGAAAGATGATCATAATAATGATAATCAGAAAGACAATGATAATAAGGATGATAATGATAATGATAATGATAAAGATAATAAGAATATCAATCACAACAATGATAATGATGATAATGATAATAAAGATAATAAGAATATCAATCATAATAATGATAATTATAATAATGACAATAATAATAGTTATAATAATAATAAAGAAAATAATGACTATGAAAATCATAAAAATTATGATAATTATATAGAAAACAATAACTATGATAACAATGATTAATGAATAATGATAATAATAATAATAATGATAATAATAATAATAATAATTATAATGTTAAGAATAAGAATAAATATAAAAATGATAATAACAATAATGATAATGAAAATGATAATGATAATAGTAATAGTAATGGTTTTACAATAATATAGAAGTAAAACTCATAATAACATATAAATGAAAAATGCACGGCCTCACGTATCGAAACAAAACAAAAACAAGAGAAAGAAAAGGAGTAGGTGGAAGGAAAGTCACATTAGTTTAGTATGTTGAAGTCACACTTCACATTGCACAGCACAACAGTTGAACGTCGACCTCTCTCTACTCTCGCTCTCTCTTTCCCTCTCTCGATTTCGACTTCCAGCTCGCGCTCTAGTGTTTTCTCTCTCTTATCGTCACTCATGCTTTCTCATTCCATGCCTCTCTCATTTTCCTCTTTCGTTTTCCTGTGTTCCTCTCCTTCTCTTCCTTACACGCTGACTAGGTTTCTTACACGCCCTCTCTCTCCCGCGTTCTTTTGACACTCTCTTTTTCCCTCTTTCGTTCACTCGTTATCTGTGTCACTCACTCGCTCGTTCTCTCATTCCTCCTCTCTCCAGTTCTCACGCTCCCTCTCCCCCTCTTTCAGTTCCTCTCTCGTCCTCTTACCTTGGTCGCCGTCACGTGGGTCTTGGCAGCTCGGTTGTTTGGTGGCCAAGGAAGCTGCCCTCCCGTCTCATCTCCCTCACTAATTGGGTAGCGAGGATTTAGGTGTAAACTTAGTGGTAGTGCCCAGCGGTGTGGTCACACGGTGGCACTGGGAGCTCTTTATGAGCACTCGCTGGCACCGCTGCCACCCGCGGCACGGAGGCGAATGTCTCTCTTTTTTTCCATTGTCTTCGGTGGGAATGGGGAATGTGATTTCTCTTAGCGGGTTTGGGACGAAAGGAGGGGTTGCTTTGTGGGTTTGGGGTTGATTGCTGTTTGCGTATTTTGATCTGCGGAGAGTCAGTTTACGTGACCGAACACTCCTGGAAAGTGCTAGTCCCCGCGGCGTTGGCAACACTGGACGCTGCTTCTCTTTATGGCCTGGGGTCGCGACTTCCTTCGTCTTTTCGGCCGCGCGACATTAACCCTTAAGGCCTCTCAGCGAAGGGTCGTTAATGGCATGGGGTGGCTCGAGTCCGCTCCGGCGAAGTGTAAGTTTTCTGTTCACAAATATGTCCACAATGGGAAAAAGGCCGTTGTTAATGGGGCCGCCGTCACTTGTGTTTAACTCACGGAAATAAATGTAAGAACTCGAGTTAGCCTTACTGCGTGTGCGTGCTTCAACGCGCTTGCCAACACGTGACTGCTTTATTAATAAAACAACAGCTTTCTCTCTCTCGATTGTATTATTAAAAGACCAAAAAACAAACAAACATGGATCTGGAGAGGAGTGTTGCATCTCCTCAGCTGAACACACGAATAACAAAAAGAAAGGTGAGGTACTGCGACTTGCGGCCAGTTTAATGATCTCTGTGGCATGTATTCGATGTGCAGCGTTGCATGAGATTCCTTCTGCTTGTAGGGTTTTGGTTGACTCGTTTCACTGTATTAGGTTATAATGTTTATTGGCTATGAGTTGCTGTGTGGCGTAGGCTGCTACTACCCCACAGACACAAAAATCTCGTAGATTCACACTTACACTTAATCGCACTCGAACACAAAACGTTTGTGTGTACTGAATATATTGATTTGAGGAAAAAAAAAACTTGAAAATTGGTATTCTGTTGGCGAGCTTTCTTTGCGTCATATCCTGATTAATTTAGAATGCAGCTCTAGAAACAATGATAAGCGATATCTATTACCTTCATTTTCTTTCTATTCCTGTCTCGTAATTCCGCTACACTCTCTTCTTCCGTCCTTTTACGCACTTATAGTCATATTTTTATTAATCCTGCGTCTTTCTACAAATCCTTGTGTATTCCCCCTCTTACTCCCTCCTACTCTTTCTTCATCGAAACAACAAAATGAATTGCTCCCTTTAATGCCTCATCTTTCTCCCCCGTTTTCACTCCCTCTTCCCTTCTTCCCCTCTTCCTTTCCTTTCTCCCTTCTCCTTCAACGGAACTAACCCCGCTCTATCCATCTCCCGCTGAGAAATATACAATGTCGCCCTCTCTCTACCCCGCCCCCCCACATTTTAAAAAAATCAATAGACAACACTCACCTCCTGTGAATATTAATTGATTTTTGACGGTTTGATACCTTGTGACTCCATTGCCCTTCCCCATGTAGCTCCAACCCTATCCCCGATATAAGATATTTTTTCCTCCTGCTGTTAAAAAAAAAAGAAAAAAAATTAACCATATACGTAAGTCCCCCTCCCTCCCCCTCCCATTCAGCTCCCGTCCCTTCCCCTTCCCTTTCCCCTCCCAACCCCTCCTATTATTCTCCCTTCCCATGCTCGCCCCTTCCCCTCCCTCCCACTCCCACTCTCGTGTCCCTGCCCCTTCCCATTCTCCCTCCCCTCCCCTCCTCTCCCTCTCCTTCCCTTTCCCTTCCCTTCCCCTCCCATTACTCCCATGCTCGCCCCTTCCCCTCCCTCCCACTCCCATTCCTATCTTGTCCCTACCCCTTCCCATTCCCCATCCCCTCAAGTCCTCTCCCGTCCCTCCCCTTTCCTTTCCCCTCCTTTCCTCTCCTATTCCTTTCCCTTTCCATGCTCACCCCTTCCCCTCCCTCCCGGCCCTTCACTTTCCCCTCCCATCCCGCCCCTTCATTTTCTTCTCCCTCCCCCTCCCATTCCTCTCGTGTCCCCTTCCCTATCCCACCCCTTTCCCTCTTATTCCTCTCCCCTCCCGGCCCCTTCCCTTTCCCCTCCCTCTACCTCCCATTCCTCTCCCCTTCCTATTCCTCTCCCGTTCCCTTCCCTTTCCCCTCCCACCCCGCCCCTTCCCTTTCCTATCCCATCCTCGCCCCTTCCCCGCCCCTTATCTTTCCCCTCCCATGCTCGCCCCTTCCCCTTCCCTTCCCCTCCAACTTTTATCTCGTTCCCGCGCCTTCCTTCCCCCCCCCCCCTTCCTCTAAAAATCCCACCCCCTTCCCTTTCCTCACTCCTTCCCCTCCCTCCCAATCCCTATCTCGTCCCCGCCTCTTCCCTTTCCCCTCCCTCCCCCTCCAATTTCTATCTCGTCCCCGCCCCTTCCCTTTCCCCTCCCATCCCCGCCCCTTCCCCTCCCTCCCCCTCCAATTTCTACCTCGTCCCCGCCCCTTCCCTTTCCCCTTTCATCATAGGAAAGCAGGAAGTCCCAGATCATGACTGAAAGTTAGCTTCATAGCATTGACTAAGTATAGCAAACAGTAGCCAGCGTCGTAGATCACTTAGTAAGCAATATTAGTGCTTTACACTCCCCCTCCTATTCCTGTCTTTTCCTTTTCTCCTCCTTCCCCTCCCACACCTCTCCCATCTCCTTTCCTTTACCCGCCCTCCCCCCTCCTCTCCTTCCCCCTCCCCGGCCCTTCCCTTTCCCCTCTCTCCCCCTCTCATTCCTCTCCTCTTCCTGTCCCTTCACTTTTTCCGCCCTCCACCTTCCATTCCTCTCCCATCCCCTTCCCGTCCCTTATCCCCCCCCCCCCGCTCTTATTCCTCTCTCAATCCAACCCCTCCCATTCCCCTCCCTCTCGTTCCCCTTTCTTTGAATCGACCTACTGTGATGCTGTGAATTATCTTTCGCCAGTGTACTTTGTCCGTCACTTGTGTTTCTCTCATGTAGTTGCTTATCATTGAAATGATATTAATGATGATGACGATAATGATAATGATACTAGTGCTACTAATACTAATGATAATTATGATTAAAGTAAAAATTATGATACTGAGAAAACGATAATAGTAATAACAATATTGACAATGATAACAGTACGGCATATATATTAAGAGGTGATAGCTGGAAATAGAACGTGCAATCTCCTGGAAAAGAAGGTTATTAGGTAAGAATAGGTTGATAGGATAGGGCAAGTAAACAAGGCTAGGTTATAATAGTTTAGGTTAGGTTACGGTTGGTAGGTTAAGAAAGGTTAGAATAGAATATGTTAATTTGAGTTAAGTTTAGGCTTGTTTTTTAAGCACTTTAAATTAGTTTAGCTACCGCACAATTGTGGACATTATTTTAAAAATATGGGTAATATCAGAGAGGTATTAATGATGATAGTATTAATGATCATGTTTGTTATTGCTGCTACATAACTAAGAAATAAAAAAGAAGGAATATAAGAAAAAGAGATAGACAAACGGAGACGCAATGGAAAACTGAGAAAATAGCGACAAAACAAATCTGTCAGCCTGATTTCCAGGCTGTAACAAAACACAGAAGGTCAAACATTAAAGCACAACCGATCGATTAGTATCGG
>NW_028234689.1:55000-57500 GCF_977035675.1 Penaeus japonicus | reverse complement strand
AAGTCACGAATCTAGCACATTTGTATGTTTGTATTTTACGAACATGCAATTGCATATAAAATCCTACACATGTTTTATTTTGTAAAAACGCTATGGCTGTACAATAGACACTAGTAACGATACACAAAACAGTAACAAATATCAATAATACCTTCTCTCCCTTTCTTCTTTCATATTATTTTTCCGTTTTCTATTTCAGTTCTGCCCTAAATGCACATGGAATGCTAACAGTCGAGAGCCCTTTTTAAGAGACAAGGTCTTCGTCCCTCAGAAAAGAAGATATGCTTAACTGAATTTCTTGTCGTTACTGTTTTCCTTCATTTATTAAATCATGTCAAAGCAAAAGCAAAAAATTGCATATGCGTGTCTACAACAAACAAGCACAAAAATAAAGAGGCAGACAATACCTGAATTCAATATGTTGATATATATTATAGAAATATAAGTTATTCATGTTCAGGTAATCCTAATTCCATTTATGTGCTCATTTATTATCATTGTTACTATCAACGTCGTTTTCATTATCATCATTATGGTTATTATTATTACCATCATCGTTATCACCATGGTCATTATCATGATCATTATCATTATTGATGTAAATAGTATATGTAGTAGCAACAACAGTGATGGCCGTAGCAGTAGTAACAGTAGTGGTTTTCGTTGTTGTTGTACTAGTAGTAGTAAAAGTAACAATATGTTTTCCCAGTGCGATGGTAATTTTAAATTATGCACCCCATCCCCACACAGAATGATAATGATAATAATGATGATGATAATGATAATGATAATGATGATGACAATGATATTAATTATATAATACTATTGATGATTATAATGAGAATGATGATCATAATAGTAATAATGATAATTATAATGATAATAATAATGATGCTGATAGGTATAATGATAATGAAGATGTTGATAATAAGGATGACAATAATGATAGTGATGATATAATACTATTGATAATGATGACAAAAATAGTGATGATGATGATGGCAATGATAATGATAATAGTAATGATAATAATAATTGTAGGAATTATGATAATAATAATGATGATATTAATGATGATAGTATTGATAATGATGACAATAGATAACAATAATGTAAATGAGGATAATGACAACGATAATGACTATGATAATAAGGATAACAACAATGATAATAATTATAACGACAATGATAACAATAAAGATGATAATAGTGATGATATTAGTAATAATAAAGATGATGATAATGATAATAATGATAATGAAGATCAATATAATAAGAGTAATAATCAAACAAGCAAATGAAAATAGAAGTGGTAGTAGTGGTAATGAAGACAGATAATAGCAACAATGATAATGATAGTAATAATGACAATAACAGTGATAACATGACTGGAACAGATCAACTTACCAAGTTCTCATTTAGGCTGGTGATCAAATTAAGTAATCTGCCTTGACTGTAAAGTTAATTTAGCTTAATCGCTACATAATATAGGCAATTTTTAAGAACTTTTCATAATGTTATGAGTCCACCAGAGTGACTATATAATTAATCATAAGTAAGCATTATTTTATCAAATTGTTAAAAAACTTATCACACGAGAGCTATAGAGTTATCACCATTGCAATCGAGAGAGCGAGAGCGAAGGGGAGAGAAAGAGAGAGAGAGAGAGAAAGAAGAAGAAGAAAACATCATAGAAACATAATTCCGATGCTATGATGACACCAAATAGCTCCCCCCACCCTATCAACAAATCAGCATTGGTTATCCTTGTCATCCTTCTCCCCCCCCCCCCCATCTCTCTCTCTCTCTCTCTCCCCTTTCCCCCGTTCTCCCTAGTAATGAAGCTGTCCGAGGTAAGACCCCATCCCCTCAAACGTTAATATACTGCAGAGGGACGAGGGGGGACGAGGGGGTATCCTCTCCCTTCTCCCCTTCCTCCTCTTCTTCTCCCTTTCCTCTTCCTCCACTTCCCCTCTTCTCCGTCCCCTGTCCCCTCCCTCCTCGGCTTGTTTTTCCTTTCTCTTTTCTCATCCCTCTCTCTCTCTCCTTCTTTCTCTCTTCTTTCTCCCTCTACTCTTCCATGCCTCCCCGACTTCCCTTTCTTTCCTCTCTCCTGTCTTCCTCCTTCCACCCTTTCTATCATAACTCCCCTTCCTCACCCTCTCCTCTTGTTTCCTCTCAACTTCCTGTCTTGCATTTGGTTACTTGAAAGGAGTCGAGGTGGAGGATGAAGGGATGGGGAGCAGGGGGAGTAAAGGCAGGAAGAGAGAGAGAAAGAGAGAAAGAGAGAGAAAGAGAGAGAGAGAGAGAAAGAGAGAGAGAGAGAGAGACAGGCGGAAGAAGAGACAAGGAGCAAGATGATTTAAAGGAAGAAGAGGAAGAATCGAAGGAAGCGAAAGGTGCCGAGGGAAGAGGGCGAAGATGAGGCTAACGACACTGGCATTGACACCTCCCCCCTCCTCTCTTCATCTCACCGATCCTCCACCCTTCCTCCCAGTCA
>NW_028234689.1:42500-45000 GCF_977035675.1 Penaeus japonicus | reverse complement strand
CGTGAGAGTAGTGCCACGCGTGTGCCAGCCTACAGTGACACGAAAGTGCCAGTGATGTAATGTCTCGGCGGGTGACAACATGTAGTGGCAGCCGGGAGGGGATAATGCAGTGGGCGGTGCGGGATTAGCGCAGGCGAGGCGGTGAGCACTGCACCAGATCCCTTAAGACTGGGTAATCCTTCTCGCCTGCAAGGACTCCCCCAGCCCCCCTTGGCTGCCTCGCCCTCCCTCCTCTCCTCTCCCCTCGCCCACAATCCCCCACAACACATTAACCTCCGCCCATCGCGCGCCCGTGCTCTGACACAACTGCCACAGCGCCTCTCCTCTTATACTCGCTCGCTCGCTATTTTTCTCACTTTCTCTCTCTTTCATTCTCTTGGTTTTCCTGCTCCTTTTTCTTTTCTGTCCCTTTTGCCTTTTCTTTCTATTTGACTCTTTCTAGCTTTCTGTTTGTCTATTTTGTATTCTCTTTCTTTGCCTTCTTCCTTTTCTTTTTTCTTTTTATCTCGTTTTCTGTTCTTTCGTATTCTCTCCCATTCTCTCTCATTCGCTCCTCTCTCACTCCCTTCCTCCCTCCCTCCCTCCCTGATCTCTCTCTCTCTCTCTCTCTCTCTCTCTCTCTCTCTCTCTCTCTCTCTCTCTCTCTCTCTCTTTTTCTTCTTCTTCTTCTTCTTTCTATCCCTCCCTCCCTTCCACCCCTATTTTTTTTTCTCTGTCTCTCTCTTTCTTCCCCTCTCATTTTCTTAACCCCGCCCCCTTTATCTCTCTTTATGACATAATATGACGCTGATAGATATTTATATATGAGAATGGATTTCAGATCTAAGCAAAAATGACAAAATTGAACGAATCCAATTATAGAAAGGTCTACAGAGAAAAGAGGGTCAGGATATAAATAGAAACATTAGCATAGAGAAATGCGGGGATACTTCCCACCCCCCCCTATTCTCTTCCCCTTCCATTGTACCCTTCTACTCCCTCCTCCACTACACCCCCTCTCCCCCTCTCACTCCTCCCCCTTCCCCTTCTCTTCTCCCCCTCCCACTCCATCCCCTTCCCCTTCTCTTCACCCCTCTCCCACTACTCACCTCCTTCCCCCTCTCTTCCCCCCTTCCCCTTTTATCCTGTTTCCCTTATCTTCTCCCCCTACGCTACACGCCCTTCCTTCTTCTTCTCCTTCTCCAACTGCCCCCCACCCCCCTCTCTTCTCCCTTTCCCTCTTCTTATCCCCTTCCCCCTTTCTTCTCCTGCTCCAACTAAACCCCCTTCTCTCTATCTCCCTCCCACTACACCCCCTACTCCCCTCTCATCTCCCCGTCCCAGTACCCCCCCCCCCCCCCCGCCCACATCCCTTCCGCCTCCCCCTGCCCCTGGCTCCCCTCCAGACACACAAACCTCATCATCAGCCACTCGACATAACACCTCTGTCTGGAAAAACACAACATTTGTTTGCTGTGTTTGTCTTTCGCTGGCTGTCGTAACACTGCCACAGGACACCTGTGTAGATTCACCTACAATAACAAGATCTGAGATGTAACCACAAAACCTAGATTGACTTGAATCGATTTAGATTGACAGGGGTTGATCTTGGTTGTTCTAAGTTGATCTGGGTTGACCTTGGTTGATCTGGGTTGACCTAGATTGATCTGAGAAGACCTATGTTTATAAGATCATTAGCGAATGATCTTGAGAAATCCCCTCAGATTAGGCCTATCAATATGTATTATACTCAAATTACCAACAGCGTTTGAATGAGTTTACAATGATGAAAAATAGCGTGAAATGTAAGCAATAGAAGAAATAAAACAGCTAATTTTTGTCGCTTCATATCAAACTTTTTCATTAACATAGTAATGTTTTATCCCCAACCGGAAGCAAATATGATAAATAAATATATCCTCATTTTTGTCATCCCCATCACCATTACCACTATTATCATCATCCGCGGCAGACAGCATTAGCAGAAGCCGAGTATTCCCTAGAAGACTCGGCAAACAGAGAGCCAGCAGTGTCATCAACAGGCAAGAAAGGAATCATAACACACACACACAGAGGGGAAAAAACAGATACACGCGCCCTTACGCTTCGTTACACACACATAACATTGCATGCACACTCACTCACACACACTTACACTCATATTGGTCACACACAACCACTCATACACTTCCACACGCCGATGCATGTACACATTTACTCATGTATAATCCCTACACACACGTGCACAGACGCACACAAAAACTCAGACACACACACACACACACACACACACACACACACACACACACACACACACACACACACACACACACACACACACACACACACACACACACACACACACACACACACACACACACACACAAGCACACACACACACACACACACACACACACACACACACACACACACACACACACACACACACACGGCTGCTCTCACTTCCAGCACCGCCTCCCCCAAAGCCTTCGCTATTGCACGCTGGATAATTCCCCACATT
>NW_028234689.1:30000-32500 GCF_977035675.1 Penaeus japonicus | reverse complement strand
GACAAAATTCATGGCAATCTTGTGGCACCCCTAGGCGCTGTCCGTGGCACCCCAGGGTGCCGCGGCACCCAGTTTGAGAACCACTGGCATAGGCAATGATCAATTACTTGTATTAAGTATTGAAAATTGAAGTATTATATCTAAAATTTGTGGGTGAAACAGATTAATCCCCCTGAATCTATCATCATGTGCGTATTTCACTATTTCACTTTCCCAATTTCACTACTTCTCTTCCATTGCTTTTATGTGCATGTTAAATCTCTCCATTGCTGCTCCTCACTTCAATTGCAAAGGTTTCCTAGAAAGAAGTTCAATTGTCTGTGGAGGTAATGGACCGATATGAAATAAGATTATTCTTCTGCTGTCCAGCAGAGGCTCATTTATATATATTTATCATTTGTCGTAGATAGAGTGGCGCATGTTGAAATGTTGCTAAACTCCAACAAAAAACATACCAAAATTTACCTTTACGTACAAATAGTAAGGCATCCTTATCTTAATTGGACAAAAATTAATGTCTTTTTTTGGAACCATAAGCTCGTACAAGAAGTGGTTTCATTTCCAATGTTAGGCTGTGATGTTATACCCATACATATATTTGTCCATTGATTCACTACATATTGATAGTTGGATCCCTTGCAAGAAGGTAACTCTTATTTTTGTTGAAAAATACTTTACCATTTTCCACAGAAATAAAATCATTCAAAACAATCTAGCTCACCCTAGAACACGGCAATAAATAAAGAAGCAAAAACGAACAAATTCCTTAGGCAAGAACCAATGATGACATCATTGGTTCTTGCCTATCTTCGACTAACCGTATTCATGACATAAACAGTAAAACGAAGAGGAATGCAAGCTATCGCATAAGAAATATTTTGACATCGGTGATCTTAAAGGAGGCCAATATTCATTATTCATATTCCACTACTTTAACGCGAACAATTCGTTCAATGAACATTCTTAACAAGCATGATCATACTGATTTCTGTTTTAAGAAGGGGAAAACTTCATGATACCAGTACCTGTCTCTTCCGTGTTTGAATACTTATCAATCACCGATCTGACTAAATGCAACTATTTTTCATTTCGGAGTAACAGCTGAAAGATTCTTAGAAATTCTAGATTATTATCAACCTCTATACTTAGATAATCTCTGTAACGAAATCTGCCAAATTTCAGGGTGTTGTATTAAGGCTTATTATTAAGCTTATTAAAGACAAGTCATCAATTAAGATCTTGAAGGGGTGATAATACAGATATTTTAGAATTATATCCTTACGTATGTATGATGTCGAATATTATGCAGGTGTATTTCGATGTGTTCTTTAAAAAGTAATTCCAGGTGCTTTTAGTCACTGTTATTATTATCATTATTGTTATTACCATTATTATCATTATCATAATTACCATTATTATCATCATTATCATTTTTATTATCAGCACCAATACTATTATTTCTGTCATCATTATTATTACCATCATTATTATTATTATTATCTTTATTATCAAAATTATCATGATTTTTATAATCATTGTTATTATAATTTTCCTTACTATTATTATCAGTGTTATCATCATCATTATTATCATTCTTATCATTATCATTATATTGTTAAGATCGTTATCATCATCATTCTTATCATCTTCTTTATTATCATTATAACTATCATTACTATCATAATTAATATTGATAATGTTGAGATCATAATCATTATATTTTTCATCATTATTGCAATGGTTATTATAATCTTCATATATAGACTGGAAAACCAAAATATGGACACACACACACACACACACACACACACACACACACACACACACACACACACACACACACACACACACACACACACACACACACACACACACACTACATGCATATAGATGTTCTGTCTCTTTCTGTCTTTTTTCTGTCTGTATCTGCTTTATCTTCTTTTCTGTTCGCATATTTATCTATTGCTCTCCCTTTCCTCATTTTCATCCCTTATATTGATTTTTATACTCATCATTAATTACTTGACACAAACCCTCTCTTTTCCATCTACATATTTAATTCTATCGCTTCACCAATTATATCGATGTCTTATTTGTACACAATACACATTTATTGTTCAAACTATATCCGACTATCCATCTATCTATCTATCTGTATTTATGCTCATACCCATCTATCCATATCTATACCCATCTACCTATATATGTCTATACCATCAATCTATCTATATAGATCAATCTATGTCTATCTATCTATATATAGCTATCTATTTATATATGTATGCTTATATCTATATCTATTTATACAGATATATTCATATATATATATATAATACATATAATATATATGCATATTTATGTATATATATATATATATATTTATATATGTATATATAATATATATATAATATATATAATATATATATATCTATATATATATATATACATAATAATATATATACATATATATATATATATACATATATATATATATATATAT
>NW_028234688.1:0-9584 GCF_977035675.1 Penaeus japonicus | reverse complement strand
ATAATTTTATATTTATATATATTATACATATTATAAAAAATATTATTTCATATATATATATATATTATATATATTATATATATATATACATATATATACATATATTTATTTTATATATTATATATTTATATGCTAGTATATAATAAATATAGAGAAAATAATTTTATACATATAAAAATAGATACTGTGTATATATATATTTTTATATATATATATTATATATATATCTATATATATATACATATATAATATAATATATATATTATATATTATATTATATATTAATATATATATACTATATTTATTATATATCTATTATATATATTAATAAGTATATATATATATATCTTTATATATATATATATATATATAATAATGAATTATATTTACATATATATATATGTATATAATTATATTATCTTATATATGTATCTTTATATAATGTATATGAATATATTATATGTATATATTTATATATTTATATACATTATATGTTATTTATTTATATATTATATCTATGTATAAATATATATCTTTGGTGTGTATTTATATATATTATACTTATATATATATTTATATATATAAATATATTGTATATATTAGAAATATATATATATATATATACATATATATATATATTATTTTATATATTTATTTATATATATATATATATTTATATATATATATGTGGTGTGTGTGTGTATTACTTATATATATTTACTAATGTGGTGTATACATGATTATATATATATATATATCTATATATATCTATATATATATATTTATATATATTTATATATTATATTTATATATAAATATATAAATAGATTATTTTAATATATATATTATACCTATATATATATATATATATAATATATATATATTTATATATATATATATATTTAATATTATATATATATATATCTATATATAAAAACATTTATATATTTAATTATATTTATATTTATTATCTATATATATATATATATATATATATATATATATATATTTATATATATATAATTTTATATATTTCTAACTATTTATTTAGATATATATAATTATATATATATAGTAGATAATGTATATATAAATATATATGATTTATATTTTTATATATATATATAATATTTATATATTATATATTTCATTAATGCAGCGTGAAGTTCTAAGGTCACCTTTCCTGGCTTTTGCCTAGGAGAATGGCACACTCAAGGAAGGGGTTTAGCGGTTGTTCAACATCCTCAGTTTAACTTCTAGACATTATCCTCGGTGGTGCATGAATCTTTATATGAGGTGATTAGCATTTATCACACTGGGAGACAGAAAAGTAAATCCAGTCGAAAGGACAGACTGTCGGGACTAATAATAGGATGCTGTAGAGTCGGGCTTAAGATTCAGTAGCCAAATCGAAGGTAATGTGCTGAAACATAAGTCTGTGATAAAGAGGAGTCCAAGGTCTAGAGATTGAGTGGGGTACACGTTTACAATAATTGGGAGTATGGATCGTTAAGAACCTCACCTTGCGCTTGAGATCAAACCTCTCTTTAGACCGAGTCAATGGCAAGGCTCTCATGTCATGAGAGCTCTGTTTGGGCGGTGCTTAGGGGATGGGCACCGGTACTAAGATCTTTCTATGTGCCGCTCGTCCGTCAATTTGTGGACTACGCTCGACGCCCTGATCACAGTCAAGCCTAGACTCAGGAAAAGGCTCGACATTCAAACCAACGATGCGCAGATTATTCTGGTTGCCCTGGTGGGCTTTAAGGTTATAACCTCTCTTGGAGGCCAAACTCTTTCATGGACTTGGATGATCAGATGGCGGCAGTTCGTGCCATGTCTCAGTTCCACTGGAG
The DNA here is from genome assembly GCF_977035675.1 of Penaeus japonicus. NCBI lineage: Eukaryota > Metazoa > Arthropoda > Malacostraca > Decapoda > Penaeidae > Penaeus > Penaeus japonicus. The sequence continues at coordinate 7,728 of NW_028234688.1, read as the reverse complement.
CTGAGCTAAGACAGAGTGCAGCGTCGGCTTGCACAGAACCAAGAGCTCTTTGCTAACAACACCTGGCTGTCTCACACAACCAGAGTGCTGAAACGCTTTGAGTTCAAAGAGACACTACTGATTAACCCGTTAACGACGGATGACAAGATAACACGTCTAGTGGTTTTTGGGCTACACGACGGGGATGTGTTACTTTGTCCAGCCCGGGGCGCGGGAGGAGCCAGTGCGGCCGAGAATCCCGACGCGTTAGGCTTATGCGTTCAAGAGTCCCGGAATTTTGGTCTATTTAAGCCGGATTGTCCCCATCGAGAACGGGTTAAGGGCATGGACCTTCCCCACCCTGACTATGTCACAGCCCCGCCGTGGGCACGATCCTTGATAGAGTTTTCTGTCATGAGTCTTTCAAGAAGAAAAAACACAGTTACTCATGCTCTATTGAAGCTGAGGCAGAGAGGAAACTTACAGCAATCACTTTCAGTTATGATTATCAGATGAGTCAGCAACTTTAGCCAAAAGAGGACCGGGTGTACCCCATCCACACAACCCGGGCGAAGCGACGTCTTCGCAAAATCTCTCTGAACTGAGCTGAATTTAATTCAGCGATGATGATCAGATAAGATTAGATAAGATGAGTCAGTACTAATAGCTGGCAGAGGCCGGGCCGCCTTGTGCATATAGCCCGGGCGAAGCTTTTAGTACTTAGTAGTATTTTAAATTCATACTGTTTTATGCTGTCTGTATAATGATTTTATGTTTGACTGGCAATGGGTGGAATGAATGCCATTAGGATATGTTAGTCATTACATATAGATGATATGGAAACATTACCTATCTTATAAACATTTGATGCTATTAAAAACTTATGGAAATGTCTTCAATGAATATATTTTTCTGAGCAGAGAAAGGGGGCTAGGCAAGTTGTTATGTAAATAACAATGGGTCGGACAAGATTAATGTAACAAAGACAATAATGTTTTTCTCCAGAAACATTAATACTAATTATAAATGAGGCACATAGTTTAATATATATGATGGTTTAATTTTTTGTATCTGAACTGCCAGACAATGCAACAATTTGGTTTAACCCACTTACGACGGGGGCATTCCAGCCTTGAATGTCCCAATGCCGGGGCGTTCGAATTATTAGGCCTAAATCAATTAAATGGCTGGCACAATACTGTGCCGCCCGGCCACTGGGCTTTTGAATGCGCGGTACAGTACTGTACCACCCGTCCAGAGAGGGTTAATATAGATGATAGTTTATTTCTTTTTATAAATATATATCTGAATTGCAAGACCCTGTAACATGTGGCTCAATATACACAATGTTTTTTTGTTTTTTTTTCATAAATATATATCTGAACTGCAAGACCATGTAACAATTTGCTACTATCAATGTCAGAGACTTCCCTACCATATGAAGGAAAGATAGACAAAGAAAGAAGACACGCTTCAATCACAGAAATCTATACTACAAAACAACTATTTTTTGTTTTTAAATAAAAACATTGAATCAAGTCATTAGTTGTGTTATTTAAACCATTCGCACCCGGTTGACGGTTGATGGGACACGTCCATTTGTGGTTGTGGTTTTTGCGTCAGACGCCGGGGTTAGCGAGCAGGCAGCCCAGGCTCGCGGCTTGTGCGTCCGAGAATCTCGATAGTATAATTTAAGCTTTCAGACGTTCCGTTTAAACCCACTTTGGCATTGCGACCCCATTGCAAAGCTGGAACTCATGGGCCTCGGCCGTGGCCTGATGTAAATGGGTGTTTGTGTAATAAGCATAATTAAGGATTATAAACAATTGTTTATCATTATAATGAGATTTTTATTTTACTTACTGATCCATTACAAAAGAAAAATAAATGTTCTACTAATCAACTAAATAAGCAAATATGTTTTTAAAATTAATTATCTATACTCGTGTCTTTCCTTTTCCAGACAGTAACATGTGCATTCCCTAGTTCAGCAAGACGTATGGACTGTGGAACATAAAAAGGCATATCTGTTTCCTCTTCAAAAGTCCAGAAGGGAGATAATATTTTCTTTAACAAAAAAAATGTCAGGCGATCTCCTTCACCACCAAGAGCCTCTTCTGGTCCATTTTTCCAATTGTACACATCAGCAATGATCATCAATGCTCCAGTAGATGCATAATCACCTATGCTCTCAAGGAAACACTTTGGGTCATGCATGTCTGTCAGAGTGTTTGAGACTAAAATGCAGTCAAACTTTCCAAATTTATATGAAGGAATGCACATATCTTCATCCCAAAACTCAACTTTTTCTCTGTCGGCAGAATCTGGAACTCGTATGACATGGTTGGATATGTGATTTCCCCCTTCTGTTGAAAATGGAGATGCAAATTCTGCAAACTGCTTGACCTGTTGAGCAACAGCTATCATATAGTAGCTAACATCTGTTCCAACAACTTTTGTGAAATAATTAGAGAGTTGAAAGGAGGTACCACCTGGCCCACAACCAACATCAAGGATGCGTCCTCTTGAAACTTGATGTTTATCACATGTGTCACTACAAAACTTAGCCAACTGTAAATGATATCTGTCAGCTTCTTTAGGTACAATTTCACTCAATTTTGGCAGGTTCTTTGATCTACTATAGTGATGTAACAATTGCCTGTGAACTTCCTTCATGTCATTGTATTTGTCTAGATGTGCTATGAGTGCATCCCGGGTCTCCAACCACTTGTACATGGCCCATGCTGCTAAACCAGAGCTCACCACAGCCACAGTTGTGGATACAACAAATGCTTTCTCCATGTTAACCTGAAAAAATAATATAATTATTAATTTTGACAAATAATAAGAGAAACATTATGTGTAAATCAGAGAATAATTGTGTGTGCAACTTTCAATTTGTGGGAGTATGAATGTGTTTATATATATATATAATATATAATATATAACAATATTAATAGTATATCAATCAATAAAAAAACAAGCTCTCTATAACAACAAATCTATCAAAAACCACAAAATAAACAGACACCACAACAAACTAACACAACACAAACTCTTTTAAATATCACTAAATCAAAATCACACAAATCACTACAAAAACAAACAATCACGCTAGATCTACTAACCAATAACAAATATAAAACACAATATATATAACAAAATCTATATCTTATAATATGTATATTCAATATTTATATACATAACTCAGCTTGGGAGCCGTAGTAATACATGTATATGTATGTATATATATATTATATATATATATATATATAATATTATATATTATATATCTATATATATATAAATATATAATATATATAAACATATATATAACTAATCTTTATATTATATAATATTATATATATATATATAATATATATACATATATAAATACTATAATATATTCATGATTGTCTATATATACATTATATATATATTTAATAGATATATAACTAATTATATATATAATTATATATATATATATAATATATATGATTTCTATAGTATATGATATATTATATATATATAAAATATATATATTTATATATATATCTATATATATATATATATATATTTACCTTACCTACATATATATCGTATAATATACATATATTTATATATACATATCTTATAAATTTATATATATATATATATTCATCTATTTGTGTGTATATATATACATAGATATATATATAGATATATATATATATATATATTATATACTATATATATATATATATATTATATATGTGTGTATATATGTATGTATCTATACCTATATATACTCAAAATACACACACACTATATAATATATATAATATATAAAATATACATTAAATTATATATAGCAATATATATCAGATCAATCTCTATATTACATACATATATGTACAAGATTATATAAATACATACATACTTAATATATATATCATAATATATATAAACATACATTAAATATGATATACTTAACATATATATCAGCATATATATATACATATCTATATATATATCTAATATATATTACAATATATATTTATATAATTTACAAATTTAAATATGTATACATTATATATATTATATATATACATCAGTTATATACGTATACATATATATATCTAAATATCTATATATCTATCTATATATATTTATATATGTATATATATACATATATATATACATTATTTATATGTGTATGTATGTATATTATATTAATATATAATCATATATATATATATATATATATATTATATATGTATATTTATATTTATATATATGTGTGTGTGTGTGTGTTGTGTGTATAGTAAAAAATTCTCTATCTAATTATATTCTAATAAATCTATATAAATATATCTAAATTATCTATATAAATAAATATATATATGTGTGTGGTGTGTGTATGTGTGTGTATTGATCTACCTATATATACATAACATATATATCTTACACGTACATATGTAGATACACATGTATATTATAAATATATTATTAATAACCAACACATATATATATATATTATAATATATATATAATATATATACATATATTATACCACACACTAAACCCTTATTATCTATATATAATTTATATGTATTATATATATATATATATATATATAATACATATATATATATATATATATATATACATATATATTTACATACATATATAATATAAAGCTATATATATCATATATATCGCACTAGTATATATATTATATATATATATATATATATATACACACCACACATAAGTATATAATTCAGTTCAGTTCAGGGACCATATACGCGAGACGTCGCTCGCCGCGGCTGTTTGAAAGGCGGCCCGGCCTCTGCCAGCTATGAGTATAATTCAGAATCATCTTATCTATATATAATTCTAATACTATATATATACCCAATATATATTCTATATATGAGTGTGTATATAACTAATATAAATATATATATATACATATCTATGTATATTATCTACACATATATACTATAATAGCCACATATATATACACACATTATATATATTATATATACATATATATATACATATATATATATAATTACATATGTTATATACATATATTACATAAGTATATACATATATCTACATTATAAATACTATATTACATATATATATATATTATATAAACACATATGTATATATATAATACATCATATATACATATATATATATATCTGATTATATATTTATATATACATATATATTACTTTACATATCTATATATATTATTATATATACAAAATCTCTGAATAATAATATACTTATATACATATATACATACAATTATATATGCATAAAAGATCCTATATACACCTCATATACATACAATAAGACATCTATATAATATATAATAATATATTATATACATAATATCTATACATCAAAATATACTATACATATATATATACATACATTTATATACATATATATTACATATAAATAACATCATATAAATACCTATATATCTATATATATATCTATATATATACTATATCCATATATCTATACAAGTATATACATAATATTAATACATATATAATATACATACATATATATATACAAACATATATATATATATACCTCAACTATATATATCAATACATATAAATATAATATATCTATAAAGTCAACATTACAGCACGTATATATATATTACAGTACAGTATATTATATATACATATACGCTCCTCCGGGCCGATGCACAAGGCGGCCGCCTCTGCCAGCTTGAGAGCGACTCACCTACATATATATACGTACATAATATATATACATATATATATATATATTTATATATATATTTATATCTATATTTATTATGTATATATCTTATGAACATATACACAATAAATAACAAAATATCCCACCATTTATAATATATTACAGTATATATATGTATTATATTTTATATATATAATATAACTGCAATAATATATATATATCATTTTATCCATATATATATATATATATATACTTATATATATCAAACATATCTATCTATCTCTATATATAACATATATATAAACAATATATATTAAATATATATATATATATACAAAATAAAATCCAAAGAATTATATATATTCTACAATTTAATCACATATGCTCCATATATATGTATGCTTTGTATATATATATATATAGATATATATATATATATTATCAATATATATATAAGTGTGTGTGTGGTGTGTGTGTGTGTGTGTGTGTGTGTGTGTGTGTGTGTGTGTGTGTGTGGTGTGTTTGTGTATTTGTGTATGTACTGTATGTATATATTTATTACTATATATCTCATATTATATATATATATATATATATATATATATATATGTATGTGTGTGTCTATTGATATATGCCATCTATATAAATCTATATATATCTTTACATAAAACATATATATCTATATAACTATTATACTTTAAATACTTATTATATATTATACTATATACATATACCTATTATATCTATATATATACATTCTAAAATGTACTATTATATATCCTAATTATTACATATTAATATAAATATATATATATATATATCTATATATATATATATATATATATATATATATATACATATACTATATATTTATATAACAAAAATAATAATATATATAAATACATATAAGCTACACATAAAAATAATGTACTATATTAAGGATTTCAATATATATAGTAGATAATATACATAATATAATATATACATACATATAACCTTTATTATACCATACAAATTATATATATTATATAATAATACTTATATAAATATCATACATATCTATATACAAATACACATATACACCTATCTATATATTAAACATCTATTTTAGTACAATATATAAGTATATATACTCTACATTTATATATAATATATAATTTATTATGTATAGAAATATGAATCTATGTATTTCTATATATAATATATATATATACACTATATATATATACTATATATATGCATACAGTAAAATATAATATATTATATATTAAACTTATATAAATTGGTCAGTTTATATACATATGTTATCTATGTATTTTTATATATATATATATATATTATATGATATAGATAGATGTGATATATTGTATATATATGAAGTATAGATATTAATAATATATATGTATGCCATATTTGTATATGTTAGTAATTTGTATATGAAATTATAGTTATATATAATATATATTATATATATATATATCTTATATGTATCTATATATGTAATATATATATATTCTATTATATTTCTATATAATATATGTATGTATATACATATGTATATATATGTGTAAAAATAGTATGTATTTATCTATCTATCTATCTATCTATATTATATATATATGTCTATTATATATATTATATGTCTATATATGTATTTTAATTCTATATATGTCTTATATGTATATATAATTGTATATGTATATATCTATCTATCTATATATATATATGTATATATCATATATCGAGAGAGAGAGAGAGAGAGAGAGAGAGAGAGGGAGAGAGAGGGAGAGAGGGAGAGAGAGAGAGAGAGAGAGAGAGAGAGAGAGAGAGAGAGAGAGAGGGAGAGGGAGAGAGAAAAAGAAAGAGAAAAAGAAAAAGAGAAAGAGAAAGAGGGAGAGACAGAGACAGAGAGACTACAAACATACAATGAATGTTATAGTGATAAATTGAAAAAATCAACAAAATGCTTGCTTGCTAACATAAAATAAACAGGTATTAAAATTCAGTCCTTTT
>NW_028234687.1:10000-15435 GCF_977035675.1 Penaeus japonicus | reverse complement strand
ATTACTCACATTATGTGATCTTTCAAAAGCTTTTGACAGTGTAAATCACAAAATTCTTCTTCACAAACTAAGATCCCATAAAATTGATTCTTTCTGGTTTACTAGTTATCTGAATAATAGAACGCAATCTGTAAAAATTAATGAAACATATCATCGAAACAACCAATATGTTTTGGTGTTCACAAGATCCATCTTAGGCCCAATCTATTTACAGTTTTCATAAATGACTTAATCAACCATTGCTCATAACTGCCTGCTAGTGCAGTACGCGATGATCACAGTTTCTCCATAGTGACTCAGTAAATAACTTAAATACATTAATAAGAAATACTCAAAACACTCTTACACAAGCTAAAATACTTTGAAAGTAATGGTCTTAAATCAAATCCACATAAAACTCAATGCATATGAATAGGTAATCGACAGAACATTGCCAAAATCCCCATCGACACAACCATAGAATTTAGAGACCACCCTATCAAACCAAACATTTCATTGAAAAATTTGGGAGTACACTTGTACAGATACATGACATTTGAAACACACGTTGATAACATACACAGGAAAGTAATGGGTACATTAATATTTCTAAATCACATAGAAAATCAAATCACTACGGATACTAGAATCATGGTCGTGCAAACACTAGCTCTTAGCATAATAAACTACTGTTCAAATGTATGGGGTTCAACCAACAAAACACAAATTCAAAAAGTACAAAAATTACAAAATTTTGCTGCAAGAGTTGCACTGGGTAATGTCAGTAAATTCGATCATATTACCCCATATATACAAAAAAATAATGGTTAAAAGTTCATCCTAAGTGCATTTATGATACCTGTCTCTTTACCTTCAAATTGATACATGGATTCTATCCACCATGGTTATTCCCCCTGCAAACTGTAGGGAACACAGCTGGCATTCAAACACGCCAGGTAAATTCCCTATATGTAAAAAGATCAAATACAGAAACAGGGGCAAGACAGGTACAAATTCGTGGACCGAAAATGTGGAACTTGTTACCAGATTGTAATTTATGGAATAAAATATTTGAATTTGAATTTGAATTTGAATTTGAACTCTTGACCCGAAGATGTCTCGCCTCGCCGCAGGATCATGGGCGTGTGTGCACAAAGAGGAAAAGGTTACGACCTCGTAGACAGTGGTGGCGAAACGACCATGTATATACATACATGTAAACGTCCATGTGTGCGTATTAATGTATATCACCGTAAAGAAATTGGCGATATATTCAAATAAATAGTAAAAATCAAATTCCTTTATATTCATAATTACTGCTGACACGGCGCGGAACTTGGATTCGAAGATGGGTGGTTTTATGTATTTTTTTCTAGAAGGTCCAGTGAGCATGTCAGTTGCACATCTGAGATGTCATTTTCCTTTTTCGATCACGCAACCGGTCGAGTTAACGTTGCTTATCAAGCCTCCATCATACTCAGGCGAAGGCCAAGCCTACTTGACGCAAACAATTCTAATAAGCCTACAATAAGCAATATAGTACACTTACTCGTCGTCCAACATTCGCTTCAAAGAGGAATTCCAAGCTCGTTGCGCACACGTAATCCCTTTTGTCATTTCTCTATCAATCCTATTTTCATGAGTTAATGCTTTTATCTTTATAAGAGAGTGTGTGTCTTTGTGTCTACGTGTGGCTGCGTATTAGCCTTCACATCTCATTAGCAAGGAGAGAACTAGACTGGAGAGATGATTCGCTAATCATAGTCATAGAAAAAAAAATAGTAACATTTTTTTGTCTGCGTTTCTGGGAAATGTTTGTCTTGATTCGTATGCTTGTGTGAGTGAGTGTGCGTGTGCGTCAGCATTTGTGTTCATTCATCTATAATTAACAACGACGAAGAATGGGAATATCATGAATTTCAACTTCAAATAAAAATAGTCAACGTTCTCGTCTATGAATCATTTTTTTGCTTCAGCCGAACTGTGACATTTCGTTAGACTTTCATTTCTGGGCAGAAATTCGACAGAGTACAAAGACAGACGCTTTTTGTCGCTTGATCCAATAGAATAAGGTTGCCTGTGTTAAAAAAAATATATATCATCACGAAATCACGTCGACTTTCCCATTAGGTCTCTCCGCTACCAGGGAACGCGAATTAATTCCCTTTTTTATTATTATCTTTATCATCTTTATTTTTACGGACAACTGATCTAGAGGAATAGAAGAAAAAGACGGTCAACTGTTACATCGAAACAGGAACTATCGCATTCCCAGTTTATTTAATTTCAAAAATGATTTAGGACAAAACATAAAGCCTTCGATCTTTGGAACCAAGTTTACAAGTAGTCAGCAGTAAATATTTATAAATACACTAGATTCGTTCTTCCAGCCATGCATAGGAGCGCGGTAATTACTTTTAAAAATATTTAATTTTATAAGATACGTAGATTACTAATATTGAATTTGAAGCAGAATTGGTTCAGCGAAATTCACCTCCGAGCAGCAATTCATATTTCTTTCTTCCGCTCCCCCCCCCCTCCGAGCAGCAATTCATATTTCTTTCTTCCGCTCCCCCCCCCCTCCTAGTGCATTACTATTTACTCTCTCTACTTATATTCAAGAGAACCCATTCATTCATTTGTCAGAAGGAGAGAGAAAAAGGATGACAAATCCGTCTTCTTCTCTGCCTCTACCTCTTATTCTTTTCCACCTCCTCTTCCCACCTGCGGGAGGAAAGGAACGGGAAAATGGCTGCCATTTGTTATTATATGAGAAAAAAAGAAAGAAAAAAATCCCGACCAACTGCAGGCGTATCAACAAAGTCAACGATTTGGCAAGCAGTCGCTCATAGTGACAAGGCCTGTCAGACGCGCCTTTGAGCGAAGGATACCAAGGGCCATTAACAAGGACTAAAGATTCAGAGGATCGTTTCTTTTGAATAGCGAGGAGGGGGGGGGGGGGGTCAAATCCGTGATTGAAGTCAAGACTCTCCGTCTCCTTTCACGTCATGAAAACAGGCTCCCATTCCGGAGGAAATATGACTTTATCAAAATGTTGCCTATTTACAAGCCGTTCTGGGGAGTGTTGCAAGGCCTTTGGGAGTGTTGCAATGCCTTCGGGGAGTGTTGCAAGGCCTTTGGGAGTGTTGCAATGCCTTCGGGGACTGTTGCAAGGCCTAGGGGAGTGTTGCAAGGCCTAAGGGAGTGTTGCAAGGCCTTCGGGGAGTGTTGCAAGGCCTTTGGGAGTGTTGCAAGGCCTTTGGGGAGTGTTGCAAGGCCTAGGGGAGTGTTGCAAGGCCTTTGGGAGTGTTGCAAGGCCTAGGAGAGTGTTGCAAGGCCTTTGGGAGTGTTGCAAGGCCTAGGGGAGTGTTGCAAGGCCTAGGGGAGTGTTGCAAGGCCTAGGGGAGTGTTGCAAGGCCTAGGGGAGTGTTGCAAGGCCTAGGGGAGTGTTGCAAGGCCTTTGGGAGTGTTGCAAGGCCTAGGGGAGTGTTGCAAGGCCTAGGGGAGTGTTGCAAGGCCTAGGGGAGTGTTGCAAGGCCTAGGGGAGTGTTGCAAGGCCTAGGGGAGTGTTGCAAGGCCTAGGGGAGTGTTGCAAGGCCTAGGGGAGTGTTGCAAGGCCTAGGGGAGTGTTGCAAGGCCTAGGGGAGTGTTGCAAGGCCTAGGGGAGTGTTGCAAGGCCTAGGGAAGTGTTGCAAGGCCTTTGGGAGTGTTGCAAGGCCTAGGGGAGTGTTGCAAGGCCTAGGGGAGTGTTGCAAGGCCTAGGGGAGTGTTGCAAGGCCTAGGGGAGTGTTGCAAGGCCTTTGGGAGTGTTGCCAGGCCTTTGGGAGTGTTGCCAGGCCTTCGGGAGTGTTGCCAGGCCTTCGGGAGAGTTGCCAGGCCTTCGGGGAGTGTTACAAGGCCTAGGGGAGTGTTGCAAGGCCTTCGGGAGTGTTGCAAGGCCTAGGGAGTGTTGCAAGGCCTAGGGGAGTGTTGCAAGGTCCTTGGGAGGGTTGCAAGGCCTTTGGGAGTGTTGCAAGGCCTTCGGGGAGTGTTGCAAGGCCTAGGGGAGTGTTGCAAGGCCTTCGGGGAGTGTTGCAAGGCCTAGGGGAGTGTTGCAAGGCCTAGGGGAGTGTTGCAAGGCCTTCGGGAGTGTTGCAAGGCCTTCGGGAGTGTTGCAAGGCCTTTGGGAGTGTTGCAAGGCCTAGGGGAGTGTTGCAAGGCCTAGGGGAGTGTTGCAAGGCCTAGGGGAGTGTTGCAAGGCCTAGGGGAGTGTTGCAAGGCCTAGGGGAGTGTTGCAAGGCCTAGGGGAGTGTTGCAAGGCCTAGGGGAGTGTTGCAAGGCCTTTGGGAGTGTTGCAAGGCCTTTGGGAGTGTTGCAAGGCCTTTGGGAGTGTTGCAAGGCCTTTGGGAGTGTTGCAAGGCCCTTGGGAGTGTTGCAAGGCCTAGGGGAGTGTTGCAAGGCCTAGGGGAGTGTTGCAAGGCCTAGGGGAGTGTTGCATGGCCTAGGGGAGTGTTGCAAGGCCTAGGGGAGTGTTGCAAGGCCTAGGGGAGTGTTGCAAGGCCTTTGGGAGTGTTGCCAGGCCTTTGGGAGTATTGCCAGGCCTTCGGGAGTGTTGCCAGGCCTTCGAAAGAGTTGCAAGGCCTTCGGGGAGTGTTACAAGGCCTAGGGGAGTGTTGCAAGGCCTTCGGGAGTGTTGCAAGGCCTTCGGGAGTGTTGCAAGGCCTAGGGGAGTGTTGCAAGGTCCTTGGGAGTGTTGCAAGGCCTTTGGGAGTGTTGCAAGGCCTTCGGGGAGTGTTGCAAGGCCTTCGGGGAGTGTTGCAAGGCCTAGGGGAGTGTTGCAAGGCCTAGGGGAGTGTTGCAAGGCCTTTGGGAGTGTTGCAAAGCCTTTAGGAGTGTTGCAAGGCCTAGGGGAGTGTTGCAAGGCCTAGGGGAGTGTTGCAAGGCCTAGGGGAGTGTCGCAAGGCCTAGGGGAGTGTTGCATGGCCTAGGGGAGTGTTGCAAGGCCTAGGGGAGTGTTGCAAGGCCTTTGGGAGTGTTGCATGGCCTTTGGGAGTGTTGCCAGGCCTTCGGGAGTGTTGCCAGGCCTTCGGGAGAGTTGCAAGGCCTTCGGGGAGTGTTACAAGGCCTAGGGGAGTGTTGCAAGGCCTTCGGGAGTGTTGCAAGGCCTTCGGGAGTGTTGCAAGGCCTAGGGGAGTGTTGCAAGGCCTAGGGGAGTGTTGCAAGGCTAGGGAGTGTTGCAAAGGCTTAGGGAGTGTTGCAAGGCCTAGGGGAGTGTTGCATGGCCTAGGGGAGTGTTGCAAGGCCTAGGGGAGTGTTGCAAGGCCTAGGGGAGTGTTGCCAGGCCTTCGGGAGTGTTGCCAGGCCTTCGGGAGAGTTGCAAGGCCTTCGGGGAGTGTTACAAGGCCTAGGGGAGTGTTGCAAGGCCTTCGGGAGTGTTGCAAGGCCTAGGGGAGTGTTGCAAGGCCTAGGGGAGTGTT
>NW_028234687.1:0-5000 GCF_977035675.1 Penaeus japonicus | reverse complement strand
TCTTTCTTTGTCTGTCTGTCTCTCTCTCTCTCATGCACTCCCTCTTCACCCTAACCTCTCTCTTTGTCTGTCCGTCTCTCTCTCTCTCTTTAATGCACTCCCTCTTCACCCTAACCTCTCTCTTTGTCTGACCGTCTCTCTGTCTCTCATGCACTCCCTCTTCATCTTAACCTCTCTCTTTGTCTGTCCGTCTCTCTCTCTCTCATGCACTCCCTCTTCACCCTAACCTCTCTCTTTGTCTGTCCGTCTCTCTCTCTCTCATGCACTCCCTCTTCACCCTAACCTCTCTCTTTGTCTGTCCGTCTCTCTCTCTCTCTCTCTCTCTCATGCACTCCCTCTTCACCCTAACCTTTCTCTCTCTCTCTCTCATGCACTCCTTCACCCTAACCTCTCTTTGTCTGTCCGTCTCTCTCTCTCTCTTTAATGCATTCCCTCTTCACCCTAACCTCTCTCTTTGTCTGTCCGTCTCTCTCTCTCTCTCATGCACTCCCTCTTCACCTTAACCTCTCTCTTTGTCTGTCCGTCTCTCTCTATCTCTCTCTCTCCCTCATGCACTCCCTCTTCACCCTAACCTCTCTCTTTGTCTGTCCGTCTCTCTCTCTCTCTCATGTCACACTCTTCACCCTAGACCGCCTCTTTTGTCTGTCCGTCTCTCGCTCTCTCTTGCTGTCCGTCTCTCTCTCTCTCTCATGCACACCCTCTTCTCCTCTCTTTGTTCTGTCTCTCTCTCTCTTTAATGCACTCCCCTCTTCACCCTAACCCTCTCTGTTTGTCTGTCTCTCTCTCTCTCTCTCATGCACTCCCTCTCCACCCTAACCTCTCTCTTTTTCTGTCCGTCTCTCTCTCTCTTTAATGCTCTCCCTCTTCACCCTAACCTCTCTCTTTGTCTGTCCGTCTCTCTCTCTCTCATGTACTCCCTCTTCATCTTAACCTCTCTTTGTCTGTCCGTCTCTCTCTCTCTTTAATGCACTCCCTCTTCACCCTAACCTCTCTCTTTGTCTGACCGTCTCTCTGTCTCTCATGCACTCCCTCTTCATCTTAACCTCTCTTTGTCTGTCCGTCTCTCTCTCTCTCTCATGCACTCCCTCTTCACCCTAACCTCTCTCTTTGTCTGTCCGTCTCTCTCTCTCTTTAATGCTCTCCCTCTTCACCCTAACCTCTCTCTTTGTCTGTCCGTCTCTCTCTCTCTCATGCACTCCCTCTTCATCTTAACCTCTCTCTTTGTCTGTCCGTCTCTCTCTCTCTCATGCACTCCCTCTTCACCCTAACCTCTCTCTTTGTCTGTCCGTCTCTCTCTCTCTCTCATGCACTCCCTCTTCATCTTAACCTCTCTTTGTTGTGTCTCTCTCTTCTCATGCACTCCCTCTTCACCTCTAACCTCATCTCTTGGTTCTGTCCGTCTCTCTCTCTCTCTCTCTCAAGCACTCCCTCTTCACCCTAACCTCTCTCTTTGTCTGTCCGTCTCTCTCTCTCGCTCTCTCTCTCTCATGCACTCCCTCTTCACCTTAACCTCTCTCTTTGTCTGTCCATCTCTCTCTCTCATGCACTCCCTCTTCACCTTAACCTTTCTTTGTCTGTCCGTCTCTCTCTCTCTCTCATGCACTCCCTCTTCACCCTAACCTCTCTCTTTCTCTATCTGTCTCTCTCTCTCATGGATTCCCTCTTCCCCTTAACCTCTCTCTTTGTCTGTCCATCTTTCTCTCTCTCTCATGCACTCCCTCTTCACCCTAACCTCTCTCTTTGTCTGTCCGTCTCTCTCTCTCTCATGCACTCCCTCTTCATCTTAACCTCTCTTTGTCTGTCCGTCTCTCTCTCTCATGCATTCCCTCTTCACCCTAACCTCTCTCTTTGTCTGACCGTCTCGATAGGGAGATATAAAAAGGGGGGGGGGAAAAAAAAAAAAAAAAAATTTGGGGAATTAAAATAAATATATAAAAAATATTAATAAAAAAAAAAAAAAAAAAAAAAAAAAAAAAAAAAAAAAAAAAAAAAAAAAAAAAAAGGGTGGAAACTTTCTCATGCACCCCTCTTACCATTATTAACCTCTCTCTGTGTCTGTCCGTCTCTCTCTCTCATGCATTCCCTCTTCACCCTAACCTCTCTCTTTGTCTGACCGTCTCTCACTTTCTCACAATCACTTTGATCATGCACTTCCCCTTCACTCCCGCTCACCCAAACCTCTCTCTTTTCTATCCGGTTCCAGTGCTCTCTCTCTCATGGATTCCCTCTTCCCCTTAACCTCTCTCTTTGTCTGTCCATCTTTCTCTCTCTCTCATGCACTCCCTCTTCACCCTAACCTCTCTCTTTGTCTGTCCGTCTCTCTCTCTCTCATGCACTCCCTCTTCATCTTAACCTCTCTTTGTCTGTCCGTCTCTCTCTCTCATGCACTCCCTCTTTACCCTAACCTCTCTCTTTGTCTGTCCGTCATTCTCTCCCTCATGCACTCTCTCTTCACCCTAACCTCTCTCTTTGTCTCTCTCTCTCTCTCCCTCATGCACTCCCTCTTCATCTTAACCTCTCTTTGTCTGTCCGTCTCTCTCTCTCTCTCATGCATTCCCTCTTCCCCATAACCTCTCTCTTTGTCTGTCCGTCTCTCTCTCTCTCCCACATGCACTCCCTCTTCACCCTAACCTCTCTCTTTGTCTGACCGTCTCTCACTCTTTCATGCATTCCCTCTTCACCCTAACCTCTCTCTTTGTCTGTCCGTCTCTCTCTCTCTCTCTCTCTCATGCACTCCCTCTTCACCCTAACCTCTTTCTTTGTCTGTCTGTCTCTCTCTCTCTCATGCACTCCCTCTTCACCCTAACCTCTCTCTTTGTCTGTCCGTCTCTCTCTCTCATGCACTCCCTCTTCACCCTAACCTCTCTCTTTGTCTGTCCGTCTCTCTCTCTCATGCACTCCCTCTTCACCCTAACCTCTCTCTTTGTCTGACCGTCTCTCTCAATTCAAGCATTCCATCTTCACCTAAAAACCTCTCAACTTTTCTGTCCGATCCACACTCTCTTTCATGCATTCCCTCTTCACCCTAACCTCTCTCTTTGTCTGTCCGTCTCTCTCTCTCTTTAATGCACTCACTCTTCACCCTAACCTCTCTCTTTGTCTGACCGTCTCTCACTCTTTCATGCATTCCCTCTTCACCCTAACCTCTCTCTTTGTCTGTCCGTCTCTCTCTCTCTCTCTCATGCACTCCCTCTTCACCCTAACCTCTTTCTTTGTCTGTCTGTCTCTCTCTCTCATGCACTCCCTCTTCACCTTAACCTCTCTCTTTGTCTGTCCGTCTCTCTCTCTCATGCACTCCCTCTTCACCCTAACCTCTCTCTTTGTCTGTCCGTCTCTCTCTCTCTCATGCACTCCCTCTTCATCTTAACCTCTCTTTGTCTGTCCGTCTCTCTCTCTCATGCACTCCCTTTTCACCCTAACCTCTCTCTTTGTCTGTCCGTCTCTCTCTCTCTTTAATGCTCTCCCTCTTCACCCTAACCTCTCTCTTTGTCTGTCCGTCTCTCTCTCTCTCATGCACTCCCTCTTCCCCTTCCCCTCTCTTTGTCTGTCCGTCTCTCTCTCTCTCTCTCATGCACTCCCTCTTCACCCTAACCTCTCTCTTTCTCTGTCCGTCTCTCTCTCTCTCTCTCTCTCATGCACTCCCTCTTCACCTTAACCTCTCTCTTTGTCTGTCCATCTCTCTCTCTCTCATGCACTCCCTCTTCACCTTAACCTTTCTTTGTCTGTCCGTCTCTCTCTCTCTCTCATGCACTCCCTCTTCACCTTAACCTCTCTCTTTGTCTGTCCGTGTCCTCACTCTCTCTCTCAGCACTCCCTCTCACCTTACTCCTCTCTTCTCTTCCCTCTCTCTCTTCATGCACTCCCTCTTCACTAATATTCCTCCTCTTTCTCTGTCCGTCTCTCTCTCTCATGCACTCCCTCTTCACCTAACCTTCTCTTCTCTGTCCGTCTCTCTCTCTCTCATGCACTCCCTCTTCACCCTAACCTCTCTTTGTCTGTCCGTCTCTCTCTCTCTCATCATTCCTCTTCACCCTTAACCTCTCTCTTTCTCTGTCCGTCTCTTCTCTCTCTTTCTCATGCATTCCCTCTTCACCCTAAATCATCCTCTTCTTTCTCTGTCCGTTCTCTCTCACTACTCATCTCATGCATTCCCTCTTCACCCTAACCTCTCTCTTTGTCTGTCCGTCTCTCTCTCTCATGCACTTCCTCTTCACCATAACCTCTCTCTTTCTCTGTCCGTCTCTCTCTCTCAATGCATTCCCTCTTTCACCTTAACCCTCTCTTGTCTACCGTCTCTCTCTCTCATGCATCCCTCTTCCCTAACCTCTCTTTCATGCATCTCTCGTCTCTCTCTCTCATGCATTCCCTTTCACCTTAAACCTCTCCTTTCTCTGTCCATCTCTCTCTCTCTCATGCATTCCCTCTCACCTTAACCTCTCTCTCTTCCTCTGTCCTTCTCTTATCTCCCTCCCTCATGCACTCCCTCTTCCCCTTAACCTCTCTCTTTGTCTGACCCCGTCTCTCTCTCTCATTCATGCACTCCTCTCTTCACCTTAACCTCTCTCTTTCTCTGTCCGTCTCTCTCTCTCTCGCTCTCTCTCATGCACTCCCCTCTTCACCCTAAATACCTCTCTCTTTGGTCTTCAGGTCCGTCTCTCTCTCTCTCATGCACTCCCTCTTCACACCCTAACCTCCTCTTTGTACTGTTCCGTCTCCTCCTTCTTCCTAACTCTTTTGTTGTCCTCTCTCTCTCTCAGCACCCCTCTTCACCTAATCTCTCTTTGTTGTCCGTCTCTCTCTCTCCATGCCCCTCTTCACTAACCTCTTGTCGTCCGTCTCTCTCTTCAACACCCTCACCCTAACTCTCTCTTCTCCTCTTCTCCACCCTCTCTCTTTCTGCCTCCTCTCACCTTAATTTCTCTTTTCTTCTTCTCCCTCCAGTCCCTTCCCCTTCTTTTGTCTCTTTCTCTCTCCATGCACTCTCTTCACCAACCCTCTCT
>NW_028234686.1:0-5476 GCF_977035675.1 Penaeus japonicus | reverse complement strand
ACACACCACCAATATTAATATATATATTTATATCTTTATATATATATCTATATATACATATTATATCTATATATATCTATATATATCTACCTATATATCTTATATATTA
Organism: Penaeus japonicus; assembly: GCF_977035675.1. Classification (NCBI taxonomy): domain Eukaryota; kingdom Metazoa; phylum Arthropoda; class Malacostraca; order Decapoda; family Penaeidae; genus Penaeus; species Penaeus japonicus. The sequence goes on along the minus strand of NW_028234686.1, from coordinate 5,367 downwards.
TACTTATATATATAGAAGTTATGTATGCATGAATGTATGTATAAAGTACACACACACTCCACACACACCACACTCACCCACACACACACACACACACACACACACACGCGGCGCGCCGCGCGCGCGCGGCAAACACACATACCGATATGTATGTGTGAGAGAGAGAGAGCGCAGAGAGATTTATTGTATGCTATGAGACAATGGCGTTTTTCTTCACTGTTTAATATGGCAATGAACGGACGTCAACAATTTCCTTCGATTAAACGTAGTTCGCCGACATAAATTTAGGAATTATGGCTAATGTGTCAAACTCAGTTGGTTTATTTTGACTGTTCATTCACCAAGGCTAAGCACTTTAGCGAGACATGTGGCTTGCAAACAACGCCGTAATTGGTGCAACATTTAGAAGAACAGTAAATAATTCTGCTATTCATTTGTGTTGCATTGTTTTTTGTTGGACTGAATTGGTTCGACACTGCTATTTTCTGTAAGAGTTGTCGCCTGAAATGAAAGTGAATGGAAGAAAACTTAAACACACACAATACACATTATATGTATAGATTATCTTATATATATATATATATATATATATATATATATTGTTATATATATATCATACACATATGTGTATATATATATATCTATATATATATATTTCTACACTTATGTGGTATATCTATATATATATACTATATAGATATATATATATATATCTATATATAGATATATATAACATATATGTGTGTGTGTTTGTGTGTTCATATTATTTCATATATATATATATATATATATATATATATACTATAAATCATATATATTTACTACATACATTCCTAACTCATTCTATATATATCTATTAATATATATATATATATTATATATATATATATATCCATTCCTATATATATATATGCATAAATATATATATATCAATATAGATCTTCTATATCTATATATATACCTATACACACACACACAAATATGTATGTATAATACGAATATAGCTATATATACTGACTATATGTATTATATATATATATATAAATTATTATATCTATTATATATAGAGCGAGAGGAGAGGGAGAGCGAGAGAGCAGAGGGAGAGAGCGAGCGAGAGAGCGAGCGAAAAGGAGGAAGGAAGAGAATACGGAGAAGACAGGCAGATCAGGTCAGGTCAAATAGTTCTGGATGCAGGTCTGGGACGCGGCCGCTACGGTATTCCAAAACATCTTTAAAAAGTTCACATCAGACAGTTATTTTCTTTTGCGAAGATTCACATGTCTACGGGTGTTGGCTACCGTCTGATTATTTTCTGCCATGTGCGATAGATATTTGATCATGTCAATAGTTAATACTGAGAAAAAAATGACCACAATAATGATACAAACAGCGTGAGGCATTCAGGCTCTAACAGAAAAAGACCCTCAATTTGCAACGATCCTAAAGTTAGGATTCGGTTCTACAGAATATGTTTAAGATTATGCGATATGAATGAACGCCTCCTTAATTTTCGTCCTTACTTCACAACAAAAACTACACAGTTTCCCGTTTCCCCCAAATCTTGGGCCGCCAGTTCATGAAACCCACAAAACCAACGAATCCCAAGATAAAAAAAATTGTTTTTAAACGTATGGGGTCTGTGTGGGGTGTGTGTGTATAGGGGCCCATATGGTTTGTGTGTGTGTGTGTGTTGTGTTTTTTTGGTGTTTTTTTTTTCTGTGTGTGGTGTGGTGTGCGTGAACTTTTAAAAATATTTTGTTTTGTGTGCTGTTTTTTAGGATCACTCTTTCGGGACGGGACAAAAATGTTTTGGGTTTTTCCCGGCAAAAAAGGGAAAGAATTTTATAAGTAGACTAAATGCCCTTAAGTTATACTTCCCCAAATTGTGTTATCTTTTCCCCTAATCCTCTCCCTCGTAAAAGAGGGGAAAAGATAAAAAAAAACCAATAAGAAAATTTCATTTTAAAAAAGTTTTGCAAATTGAAATTAAACTTTAAAAAAAAAGGGAAAGATTTTTAGTTCGCGAGATTTACTTTTCCAACCCAAAAAGGGGGTAAAATTATAAAAGATTTTTGGAAAAATTTTTCACCTGAATTATTACAAATTTGTCTTGATTTAGTTGCTGTGTTGTCTACCAACAGGGAAAAATGTTCTCTCTCCTCCTCTCTCTCCCCTCTCTCTCTCTCTCTCTCGTTTCCTCTCATTTTTTTTTTCTCTCTCTCGGGCTCTCTTCTTCCCCTTTTCTCTCTCTTTTCTCTCCTCTCTCTCTCTCTCTCTTCGCTCTCTCTCACTTTTTCTCTTCTCTTTTTGTCTCTCTCTCCTCTCCTCTCTCTCTCTCTCTCTTTTCCCCTCTCTCTCTCTCTCTCTCTCTCTCTTCTCTCTCTCTCTTCTCTCATCTCTCTCCCCGCTCCTCTCTCTCTATCAAATTTTCTATCTCTCTTCTTTTCCAACTCTTTCTCTTTACTTATTTTAAGTACTTTACTCAAACAAAAATGTGGTTTTCTATATATTTTATTTTTAATTTATATTATATATATATTATGTGTGTGGGGGTTTGTGTGTGTGTGTTTTGTTTTGTGGGGTTTTGTGTGTGTGGGTGTGTGTGGGGGTGTGTGGGGTTGTGTGTGTGTTTTGGTTGATTTCCCCCCCCCCCAGTTTATGTAATTAGTATGTATTGTATAATTAAAAAAAAAAGAAAGAAAAAAAAAAACCCCTTTTAAAAAAAATCATTTAACCTATTTTTACAAAAACAAAAAACAAAAAAAAAAAATTCCTTTTAGCCCTTCCCCCAAATATTTGCTTTAAAGATTTTTTCCCCCAACTTCTCGCGTATCGAGAAGAATCCCCTTAAACTTCCCCCCGCATTCCGGGACTGCGCAAGGGGCCCAGCCTCAAACGCCAGCCACAAGGGTTTCCGGGATTCTCTTTTCCCCCCAAAAACCCAGCGTGGGTTTCCATCTGTATTTTTCCCGTTTCTTTTTGGGTTTTTGGGGTTTGCCGCGGTAGAGGGAAAAGGGAAAAGGGGTTTTCGTTTCTTAGCTATAAACGAGACCCAAATTTTTAAACAGACGCTCGGTTTTCCCGTTCCCCAAAAGAGGGCCTTTTCAGCTTTATGATGTCCCTTTTCCCGGCATCCTTTTTAATAGGTGGGTTTTTGTTTTAGTGCCCTGTGTGTGCGGTAGCTGGGGGCTGGCCCTTGGGGGGCTTTGTGACGAAGGGAAGAAAAAGGCGGGGGGGAAAAAGGGGGGGGGGGGGGGGGGAGGTTGGCCTTCCCTCTACTCTGATTCTCGGTTTTTTTCCCATTGTCGTTTTTTTGGTTTTTGTGTTGGGAAAGTGAAAAGGAATTTTAAATTCCCCTTACCCCCCCCGCCCCCCTTTCCCCCTTCCCCCAAATTTGTCAGTGCAGAAGGGAAACTGTTTTAAACCCCCCTTATTTCCATGTGTTTTTGGGACTTTTTCTACATATATACATAAATATACGTTTATACATAATTTTAACAAATTAATATTTTATTTTAATATATTTTTTATATATACATATTATTTTAATTATATATTAAATTTATATAGATATACATTTATATGTTTTATATATGTATACGTATATACATACATATATATTTTATTTTATATATATATTTTATATATAATTATAATATTTTTATTATATATTGTGGGGGGTGTGGGGCATTATATAATATAATATATATAATATATATATTATATATATTTAAAATATTATTATTTTTTAAATATATATATATGTATCCCAATGTATATATATACTTTTTAATATAAAATATATATTTTTATATAAAATATTAAAAAAAATAAAAAATTATTATGTATATAAAAAATTATGAATATTTTATATAAATTATTTTATTATATTTATATATATTATATATATATTTAGATATGTTATAAATACAGTATACACAACACAACACATATATGTAAAAAAATATATATTTATTTAATCTTTATTTTATATATATATTTGGGTTACATAAAGTTTTAAACAACCACACACACACACAAATATTTTTTATATATTATATATATATTAATTTTATATTATAAAATTAAATATTTTTATATATATATAATATAATTATTTTATAAAATTTAGGGTAATAAAAGTATATAAATATATATATAAAAATATTATAAAATTATAAAATTTTATATATATATTGTTATTATATATTTATTTATATATATATATATATTATATTTATTTATTATATTATACAGGGATGTAATGTAAATTATAAAACTTATACTTATTATTTTTTTATATATATATATTATATATATAATATTTTTTATATTTAAATACCCACACACACACACCACACCACAAAACAACACCCCAACACACCCCAACATTATATTAATATATATATATAAAATATATATATATAATTTTTTTATGTTATTTATTTTAATTTTTTAAAAATTTAAAATATATATATTTATATATAATATAATGTATATATAACATTAAAAAATAATTTTATTTATATATATAATTTTATATATATATTATATTATAACAATATAGGTAAATTTTAAAAAACATATTTTTTCAATTGAAACATTTTGGCAAAGGGACCCAAAGGGAAACCTTCCGGTAGCCCCAATTCATAAAACTTGGCCAATAGCCCCCGAAGTTTGGGCTGTTTGAGTCCGTTTAAAACCGGGCGAATTAGAGCGTGCTAACGATGCGGGCAAGGCCTGGATTTCCCTTTACTGAGCCACAGGAATGTACCGGCTAATTTCGATCATAAAAAGTCTTGTATTTACGCAACGTCGATGCACATCCCCAACTCCGGATATCATCTTCCCGGGGTTAAATTTTTTTTCTCAGCATCTAATACGGTCCCCGAATATTTGCCCCGCATGTTTAATTAATAAAGAATTAACTACTCGGTTCGGACGGTTCCTCACGAAGATGTAGTTTTAACCCGGGTGGTCAGGTTCATTGTTTTCAATTGATACTCAACTTTTTAAAAGGTTCTCACGAAGGATAATGTTGGGAGAGGATTTATATTTTACTCCATCTTTCCTTAACAAAGAGGTGGTCGATTTTAACATTCCATCCTTTGGGGGTTTAAGTGTGATGGCTAAAAGGGTTCCCTTGTCCTGCTGCAAGGGGAAACCCAGAGCCGCGTTTGGGATTTGATCCAACGTCGTGGGGGGTGTCGAGCTTATAATTTATTAAACAATACATATTATATACATGCATAATTGCAACTCCACCTTAACATCACACACCACATACACACACACACACACAACAACACAACACACACACACAACACACGCACCACACACACACACACACACACACCACACACACAC
>NW_028234685.1:5000-6131 GCF_977035675.1 Penaeus japonicus | reverse complement strand
TTCTTGACATATTAATACATAATTTCAATGGTTATTTAAAGTTATCAGTTTACCACCCCGGAAACCCACCCAGTTGCTAATTACCTTCATTTTTTCTCATATCCTCCCTTAATCCATTAAGAAACAGTAGAACGTCTATGTTTTCTTAGACAATAGTATTAGTAATAATGAGTTTATTTGACAAAGAATAGCATCCATTATGGAGTCCTTTAAAAGTCTTGGTACCCTAAGTTTTTTCTTAGAACTAGCGCATCCATTGCTAGAATCAAATTTTTTATTCACAAACTAAAGTCATGCGTAAGGAACGGTCCGATAAGCTTATTAATTGTACCATTTAATCAGTCACTCGTGCAAGCCACAGTTATTAAAAAAGTGGACATCGATATAGTGTTTCTCTTAATCCTAACACTTGCGTCAATCTTTGGGTTTAACATAATGCACCTATCGCACTATTGGCACTTCTTTCAGGCATGTAATGCTATTCCTTGCAATGTAAGTCTGAAGTTTCTACATAGGTTGAAACGGGTAGAGAGCTGGAAAAAAGAAATAAGTGAACACAAACGGATGCCGGTCATCAACTTAATTGGAGTAACGTATAATTAATTCCACAAATCGTCAAATGCGGTACGAGAGAAAGATGCTTGGAATCTCTTTATTTAAAAAGTTTCCCAATTCTAATTGAGTGCTGGATAATGGGGGTTGGATTAATCTTACCTTCATTTTTCGTGGAAAAGCATTTCCTAGATTAATTGACCTTAAACATAACTTCAGTGTCCTGCTTCACAGTCCCCTTGTTCCTGACTGTCATTCCTTTTCCCCTATAACATTCTTGTAAAAATTTACATCTACTATTCACTTTTGATGTTATACCGAAACGGCCTGAGAGGGAACTTCTTTAAAAAGTATCGAAAACGTCCGCGAGTTTTTCCTTTCAATTTGTGGCAGTGTTTTTATTCTGTAATGTGCACGTTACATATATACATATATTAAAATATGTAAATATATACAAACATAGAATAAATAATATATATATATATATAGAAATATATATATATAACATATATATGTATATGTGAGGTGTATGTGTTTAGTATACTCATACGACACACACAGACACATCATATTTATGTT
>NW_028234684.1:10000-14054 GCF_977035675.1 Penaeus japonicus | reverse complement strand
AGATGACTAGCTTTTTTTAAATTTTAAAAAGGGAAAAAAAAACCGAACTTTCCCGGGGCCAAAAGGGGTGTTAAAAGGGAATATCACCCCACATTTGACAAAAACAAACACACACACAGAAAAGCTTGGAGGTTTATCCAAGTTCCGAAGCGGGATCGTAACCCCAGATTTTCGTTTGAAATTTTCCATTTTAAAAAATATGTTTTTTTTCCTATTTCTGTTTTTTTTTCTTTCCCATTAACCTTTTTGAATACTTTTAAATTCTTAGTATCTTATGCTTGTTTCCAGCTCTTTCAAAAATGAATAAAAAGATGTGTCCAAATGAAAGAAACTAAAAAAAATGTAGGGCCACTGACGAAAACAAACAAATTTGATCAAAAACTGATATATTACAACAAACAAAAAAAAATCATTTTAATAACCACTGAACAAGGGGCAGGGGGCCCTTTTTCTTATTTTTTACCGCAAATCTCCTTACATGCAAATTAAACCACAGCCCAAACACACGAAAACAAAGAAAGAAAACTTTCTCAAACGTGATAAAATTATATATATATTATATATATATATATATATATAAATATTTTATACATATATATTTTTAAAACACCCCTATATACATATCCCAACATACAACAAAATATTTTATATAAAAATTTATAATAATATATTTTAATATATATAATGTTTGTTGTGGGTTTTGGTTTTAAAGTGTTGAGTTTTTGTGTAAATACATATAAATATAAATAAAAAATTATATATATATATATAGAAAAAAATCCTAAAATAAAAATATAATATAAATATTTTATACAACACACACACACACACACCCCAACCACCCCACACACATTATATATTTTTTTATTTATATAATATATATATTTAAATTAAATAAAAAAAAATTTTACATACATAATAAATGCATAAAATACAAACACAACAAAAACCCCCCCAACACACACACAAAACACACACACACACACACACACCCACCCACACCCACCCACAAAAACACACACCCCACACACTTTAAATTTATATAATAAAATATTTAGAAAAGGGGAGAGGGGGGAAAAGGGAGAGAAAAGAAAAGGAGAGAGAGAGAGAGAGAGAGAGAGAGAGAGAGAGAGAGAGCGAAAGAGCGAGAGAAAGAGAGAGATAGAGCGAGCGAGCGAAAGAGCGAGAGAGAGAGATAGAGCGAGCAAGCGAAACAGCGAAAGAAAGAGAAAGCAAGAGAGCAAGCGAAAGCAAGAACGAGAAAGAAAGAAAACACCCACCTCCAACAGACATCAAGCCCGACACAACCAAACAGAGACCGAGCGCCGGGGCAAAGCCAGGAAGCAAGCGAGCGTCGTGGCGTTGTAGGAAATGTTTGGACAAGGTCAAACCTTTCCCCAATACCCCTTGCTGTGTCAAAGGTCCCCGGGGTAAAATCAGGAAGGGGGAAGCGCCGCCGATCTATTAGGGAGAACGTTTCCCTCGAGGAAGGAAAGGAAAACTGAGGTGGTGATCTTTTCGTGAGGGTTAAGAAAATTAGTGATGACGATGATGAAAGGGCCCATAAAGGGGTCAGGAAGATAGGATATAGAGGGTTTTTTTTTGAGAAAATTTAAAGTGTTGGTAGTAATATGGGGGGATAAAGGGAATAATGTAAATGAAGTAGTTTAAGGGTAATATGTGGGTATAGGGGTTTAATGTTTAAACATATTAACAATAGTAAAAATGAGGAAAAAATAAAGGGAATATCAATGATTATTTTAATAATTTCCCTTTTAGGTAATGATGAAAAGAAGATAACAACAACAATTTAAAAAAAATAACAATAATTTAAATTTCTTATTTAGAAAAACATTATTAACAATGGGTAACAGTAACAAAATAACATTATAAATGTATATTAAAATCATGACAAAATTTTAGTGTGATAGTATATTAAAGTGAAATAATAGTGTTTAAAGATGCTTAGGGTAATGATAATGATAAGGATAATCCGGGAAAAATAAAAATTTTGATGAAAAAAAAATGATAAAAAAGTATTTTATTATTTTTTAATGAAGACTAAAATATAAAAAACGAAGATAAAAAAATGAGGGGAAAAGATTTGATAACAATATGGGTTATAAAAGATAATAATCATAAAAAAAATAATGAAAATGAAAACAATTGTAAGAGTAATGATAATGATAAAAATTTATTTGGGAATTTATAATGAAAAATATTAAAGAATATGATTAAGATTATTATAATTTTTTTTAAAATAATTTGAATATAAATTTAAAAATGATTATCCCTGTCTTAATGATAAGAGAAAAATGAAAAGGTAATCATAATTTAAAAAAAACAAAAGAGAAAAAAGCATAATAAAATAAATTTTTATAAAAAGAAATTTTTTATAAAGATAACAAAGAGCCTTTGAAAAAAAAGGAAAAAAATTTGGGCCTTAAAAATAACAAAAGTTAAAAATTCTTAGCAAGCGGTAAACAAAATGACAAAAACAAAGGGAAGAATAATTTGCAGCGTGGGTTTTAAAAATGCTATTTCCGTCTCTCTTAGCAAATTTTTTACGAATTGTTCCCCGTAAAATTTTTTTTTTTCTTTCTTTCTTTCCCCTCTCTTTTTTTCCCACCCTTTAGTTTTTGTTCGCCCTTTATTTTTTCAAAAGAGACTCCGCTGACGCGCAAAAACCCGGGTCTCCAAAATTGGGGAAAAATGAATGGGGGAAATTACAAATTACGAAGGCCCTTATTTCCCTCCCTCGGGCCGCCGCCGCCGCCGCCCCCCCAAATTTTTAAAGGCCCTCACTTTTTCCCCGCGTCGCCAGGGATTTTCGAAGGCCAGTCGGGCGCTGTTTGATGGGCGCCCCGTACTTTTTAAGGGTATGGTGCGGGCGAAATTGGGGGCGGCAAAAGGGGATTTGGGGGGAAAGGGGGTCAGGGAGGGTTTGGGTGTTTTTTTTTTTCCCCATCTCTTTTAAATATTTTTCCATTGCCGGGGTTATTATTGTTATAAAATGTTTTTTTTTTGGCCGGGACATGAATACATCTTAGGGGAAAATTTTTTGGAAGTATTAAAAAACCCTTTCACTTTTGTTTTTTAACTAGGGCATTTTGTTAATAATTTTTTAAACCATTACAATTTTTGTCTTTTCTGTTTTTATCACCTAAACCGGGTTTATCATAAAATTTTAAAACCCCTTTTTTTTTCGGAGCATTTTTCGATGAAGCAAACCGGGAAAAACCCCAGGTGACAAGAGCCATTCCCCCAGCCTCCAAAAAAGGTTTGTCGTGGTGGGGAAACACCGAACTGACGGGCAAGTTTTTGTTCTCCTTTTTCTCTTGTTTTTGACAGTAGTGGTGCCGTCCTTGGGGCTTTCCCTTCCCCTGCGCAGGCGGGGTGTACGAGCTTGGCCACACGACCGAAGGTGTTAAATCGCTGCGAACTTGCGGCGGCGAAGACCAGACCTTGTCCTCGGCTTCCCTGCTGTCCCAAGCTCTGGGAATCCCTTTTTTTTCTTTTTTTGGCGCGGTGATGGGTTTTGGTCATTATCAAATTTTGACAAAAGCTTTCATCTTTTTTATATAGAGAAATGATTTTCCTTTCCCTTTTTCCCTTTACACCCAAATTGGGGAACTATTAATTTTGATATTTTATCATAAACCGAAATTTAAACCCCAGAAGTCCAATCAGTGTGTCCGGGGGAAAAAAAGGAGCTCTGGGGAACCCATGCGTTTCGCTTCATTACCGGGTTTTTCTGTTTTCCCTTTTGAGCTTTGGGAACTGAGCTCTTTTGCCGGGCCCTGGGTTTCCCCCGGGGTTTTAAAGAAAGAACGTTTATTTCTTGCGTGGGGGCGTGTAATTTTCACACACACACACACAAACACATACAAAAACATACACACCACACACACACACAACACAGATATATATTTTATATATATATATATATATATATAAAAAATTATATAAAATAAAATTTTTATTTATATATAATACAAATTTCATATATATACATATATATATAAATTAATATTTATATATAAAATATATTTTA
>NW_028234684.1:0-7500 GCF_977035675.1 Penaeus japonicus | reverse complement strand
AATTTAAATTTCTTTTGAGAAAATTACGTCCTTCACTCTAGGTGCATTGCCACTGCATAACCCTTAAGCGCAACGCTAATCAACCTAAATCACATTCCCTGTTTCATTTTGTGTCTCAAATTCCCTTTCTTTCCAAACCATAATAGGGAAAAAAAAAATATTAACCGAAAAATGAAAAATTGAAAGAAAAACGTTTATTGAATGACAAGGGGTTTAATGTACTTAATTTTTAATCATCAAATTCATGAAAAACAGTGTGAATGGTTCCCAAGGGAAAAAAAAGTGCCAAGAGGTATGAAGGTTACTTTCCCCGGGAAAGGAAAAAGCAATCCCTAAAACCCTCCTGGGAAAAAACCCCGGGGGGATAAGATGCTTTAAACGGTCGTCCCCTCGTGCCACCGAAGGGACATCTAGGGAAAAAAGGGGTCCGGGAACTTTTTTTTTAATCGGGTTTATCAACCATCCGCTTATTTTCATAGAAACACAAACATAAAAATACATACATACATACCTGGCTACATACTTACTTTCAAACATACTTAAAACAAACATACAAACATAAATACATATAACTTACATACAAACAAAAAACACACACAAAAAAATGAGTTTTGATCATTAACGAGCTTAAAAGTCCCCTTAAAAAAATCATATACAGCCCCTACACTGAACGATGGGGGTAATTACATGATTATGGCGACATCAGAGCGCCCACCCATGGCAAAATTCAGTCTTTGTCAGGGGGGCCGGGGATCGCCTCTATTGATTTGTCTCATGTCTCTTTAACCGATCTGTACAACATACTTGCTGTTGTTAACAACACTGAAGAGGAACTGTGATTATAGCGTGTGTGCGAAAGCAAGCGTAAAGCTGAAGGAAAATATTATGTTATTGGTGCATGTTCAGCCTTTTTTTTACTATCTGTCTATTTGATTCAATTTGTCCTTAGTCCTTGTTTTTTACTTGAATGTTTAGGGGCGGGGGCTTTTCCAATGTATCTCGATGGTTTGCTGATCTACTGCTGAGAAATGTTAGATGGTACTCTATATATCATAAACATACCTAAATATATAGATAGATATGCAGATATAACTACATATTAAAAGAGTCCACATGATACGATATTATTACAGGTATGCTTTGGAAAAATTGCTGTTCTTTTTAACATTGCCCTTGCTTCTGATTGAAGATGCAGGTCCTTTTCTCCCATCGCAAAAAACAGAAAACTTTGCTTGCACAACGAATATTGTAGATGCTTTAGATGGAATGTTTTTGGTGGAAAAGCTTTAGGCCATTTATATCCCTGTTGACACACTTTGATAGATATATATACTCGTCTCGCATGTTCAAAATAGGTAACGTAGATTGCGTCAGATATAAGGATTAACACACTGGAAGAGTTTAGACCACATACAGAATAAGATGACCCTCATGGGTTGGGCACTATGACAAGCGATATTTAATAGACGTATCACCGGCCCTCTGTCGCATGAAAATATGAGTTGGTTTGTTTGGTAGTATGTGTGCTGTATGCAATCAAAACCCTCATTTAACACTTGACTTTCTCAATGCTGAAATACTTAGGTCCAATGGCTACGACTCATACCACTATATTGATATGACTACATAGTATTTTTTTTTATAAACATTACTCCTTTTTATATTAGTATCTAGGCATTTAGATTTTTTATATCATGATCATCATATCATCACTATTAACATCAATGTTAATCTTTAACAATTTGGTTTATTATTTTTGTTATTAACCATCTTCATATGATTATCACATGCCTTATTTATCATCAAAAAATCTAATCATTTATATAGAGATAATAATATAAAAATATATTAGTATATATAATATATATATATAAGTTATTGTGGTATATATTATAATAATATATAATATATATATTATATAATATAAATATATGTGTGGTGTGGTGTGTGTGTGTGTGAGGTGTGTTGAGTGTGTGTGTGTGTTGTGTGTGTTGTGTGTTTATATAAATTCATATATAGATATATAATAGTAATATATATATATAAAAATATATATATATATATTATATGTGTGTGGTGATGTGTGTGTGTGTGTAGTGTGTACATATAAATATATATATATTTTATATATATAACAGTATATATATATATATATATATATAGATATAAATATATATATATATATATATACATATATATGTATATATATATATATTTATATATATATACATATATACAAATATATATATATATTCATTCTTTCATATGACCACCACTACAAGAAGAATCCCTTCTGAGTGCTTCTGTTCCCTAAATAGAGCACGGATCACGGGTAAATATTGAGGATAATTTAGCATATGCAGGAAGAAAAAAAGAAGAAAAAAAAGTTTATTGTGTTAGATTCCGCGAACAGAGAAACGTCCGCCACTGAACAGCATGATAAAGACCCTCCGAGAAGCAATCCTTTCTCGAACCCTAATCAGCGAGGAACCCGACGGAAAAATAGCTTTCTTCTTTTGGCCTTCAAAAGGGAAGAAGGAGAGGCAGAGAAACGATGAAGAATTGCAGGAAAAGGGAGAGTCGGAATCAGCTCGAAGCGTCAGTTGGTGTTGCCTATTGTCCGCTAAGAATGATTTTTCTCCCCCGAACAAAGGTGTAACAATATATATATATATTTTTGTCGACGTCCTTGCTACACAAGATTATAAAGAGTTAGATGAATATTGTTTCGCCAACGTGTACCAATATAGATTTAAGCAAAATGTTGTAACCTCAGTTCCTTTTACAATCATCGTTCCAAAACTTGATTTTTTTTCCCGATAGAAATAAAAGATGAAGGAAAAACAATGTTTAGGTGCACGCGAGTTCCTGTATGTGATACAAATAATTTATATAACGTTTTATAGACCATTCCGTGACACATCTTCATATTTTCCTTACATATTTTACAATTCTGAATTTGGATAATCATGAACCATAAAATCACCTTTCAAGATATCTAACTCGGTAAAACAGATTCATCAGAAAACGCAAATGATCAACTTTCAAAACAAAACCCAAAAGTGTTCAAATTAATAATACATTATTTCTTCACCGTTTTACCTTTTGTTTGTATCCACGTGGAAAGAGACAGATTTACCTGATGCTATCTGGACATAAATTTCAGCATCTTACCACTGTCCAATGCTCTTATCCTATGCTCACGATGTTGTGTTGTGTTTTAATTGTTATTGTTTGATTAATTTTTTTTTTTCATGAAGTGTTTTCTCTATGCTTTATTATCTGATAGTGACACCCTAGCAATATTCTAGTCACCAGGTACAGATATGTACACAGACATATACAATCACACACATGTGCATGCAGATATGTACGTACTCCAACAGACGTACACACAATTTTTCTTTCATATTCAAATTGGATAAATGAAATTCAGTTACAGTTATGATGTTGGAGAGAAAGAGAGAGAGAGAGAGAGAGAGAGAGAGAGAAAGAGAGAGAGAGAGAGAGAGAGAAAGAGAGAGAGAGAGAGAGAGAGAGAGAGAGAGAGAGAGAGAGAGAGAGAGAGAAAGGGAAATGGAAAGAGAAAATACAAACAAAATATAGTTAGAGTAGATAGATAGCAGAAGAGAGAGAGATAAGAGAGAGAAAGAAAGAGTATATATCTTTCCTATTCACTCAGAACACCTACCTGAATGTTTTCCTGGAAGAATAAAACGACACAGTGCACGTAATTGGCTATGCGAAAAGACTCTTGCAATATATAGTACATTATCCTTTTTTAAAAAGAAAATATTTTCTCGTATTTGCTATGATGGCTTTCCGTCTTTTTCCCGTGTATAAAGTAAGCGTAATTTTGAAAACACATAAAAGCACTATTTATAATGAAACAAATGTTTGCAATGATTTTGGGAAAAAATTAAAAAAATTATAGATATAAGGGGGAAAAGGGTAAAATATACCAATAATTTTAATGATGATGGATTTTTAAATGAGTTAAAAATGAAAGAAGATTTAAAACAATTACAATGATAATGAAAAACAAGGATAATGAAAAATTTTTCTGAATAACAAGGAAATTTAAAAAAAGGATAAGAAGATAATTAAAAAGATATATTTTAAAGAAAAACAAAAAAAATGATAACAATGAATATGGGCGACGATAATGATATTTTTAATAATGATGATTAAGATAATCCCAAATGTAATAATGATAAAGTTAAAAAAAACTTAAAGATAATGATAAAACCCTTTAAAAATAATGACAATAAAATAAAATAAAATGAAAAAATAATAATAAAACAATAAAAATGATAATAAAAATAGTGATAATACAAAAATTTAACAATAAAAAAAAAATTATAAAAAAATGATAATAAAGGGTAATAATGATAATGACAAAAAAAATAAATAATAATAATAATAAGGGATAATAATAAAAATTGATGCTAAAAAAATTGAGGATAAAAAAGTAATGAAAATAACAAGAAAAATAAAAAAATGAAATAACCAAGTGTTTTGGGGATGATACCAATAATAATAATAATGAATATTCTCCAGCTTTCCCCCACCCTCCGCCCTCCCCCCTGGCGAAGACCGGCTCCCCCCATGCTTAATTTTCCGTCCTTTTTCGCGGAACAAAGGGGCGCGTTCACTCTCCCGGTGTCTTAGCAATCCCCTTTCCCCTTATGCATTCCGACCACGGCGCTTAAGGGCGGCCCCCAAAGACAGTTTTCTGTGGGGGGGGTGGGGGGGGGTGGGAGGGGTGGGGGGTGCTGATTATGTGAGTTTGTTTGTGGTGATGTGGGTTTAAGGGAGGAAAAGATGGGAAGAAGGAACGTAAGGTAATGTGATAGATGAGAGAATGGAGAGGGAGAGGAGAGTAGAGGAGAGGAGATGAGAGGGGGAGGGAGAGGGAGAGGGAGAGGGAGAGGGAGAGGGAGAGGGAGAGGGAGAAGGACAGGAACAGGGACAGGGAGAGAGAGAGAAAGAGAGAGTGAGAGTTGACTAACATGATTCATGAATTAAACAGCAGATGAATATAAATAACGAGTGCCCCCTCGGAGACATTATTATTTCCTGCCTGACTGTATAGTTAATCTCCGAGCTCCGAGTTAAAAGCTGGTAAATATCTACACCTTATTAAATGTCTGGTCCTTTCTTTTTTTGAGGTCTTAGGACCCTCGCACTAGGAAATGACCCCTGACCTGAGTACAGACCACACTAAGAGTTTTAAAATACCAAAAAAATTACGCCGTTATCAGAAGAGATACAAATGAGAATCGAATAATTGTGCAAAACAAATAAGGAGCTAAACATCCTATATATTTTGAACTTTATTACAAATGTCGAAAACTTTTTTGTCTCGTTTAACGAAAGGTCACACCGTACAAGAGCAGGTGGGCGAATGCTGGAAGTGAGGGTAAATGAAACAAACTTTGAACAGACTCTCGAACTGAAATTCAGCAACGGCAAGAGAAAAGAGAAATTATTTCGATTAAACGAGAGTCTGAGCAATCGCTTGATTTTAAAAGAGCAGGGTGAAAAAATCATCACCACTCCAGAAACACACAAAAGGAAGGTATTGTGATGGTGCGCATATTGCTTGAGATTACTAGCGAGTGAATGAATGATCAACGGAGAATACAGCAAAACCCGAATGTTTTCTTTACGATGAAGCGAATACGTTGCACGGCGTGAACGACAAAGAGGATTTGGATAACTTCTTCGACCTTCTTTAGCGCGGAGTAAGTTGGGCAAAAAATGTTAATTAAAGAAACGAAATAAATATTTGCGCTGCCTCGTAAAAAATCTGAGCTGTGTGTTTTGCTTACCTGCACTACTTAGGGGGTCTGCTTAGCAAAGCAATATTTGCAAGGGTGAGTTTAATTAAAAGTGAAAGTATTTTCCTCAAGAGCAAGGTTATAATCATAGTTCCTTCAAAATAGGTTGTATGTTAGATACCTTTTCATGTGACAGTGCAGGGCGTGCGGGAAAGAGAGACAGTGATGTGGGGAGGGAGGAAAAGAGATTGAAAGAAGGAAAAGAGAATAGAAAGTGAAAAGAAAATTTTAAAGGAGAAAGACTGATGAAAGAGGCGACATAATCTAAAGATAGAAGACGGATGGAAAAGAACATATTTTTCTTATTGCTCTCAAGTTTGCAAAAAGATACGAATGTATCATAGAAAAAATGTATATAGATATATATATATAAATACTATATATATATATATATATATATATCTATAATTAAATCTAATTTTCATGATACGATGAGATCCCGAAACCTTACCAGCAATTTTAATTCTCCAAAATTAGGAGTAAGAATCCAAAGAGGATTGTGTGGCTGGTGGAGAGTGAGCATATGTACTCAGTAAAGATTAAATAATTCTATTTTCAAATGATTACAGAAAAAGGTTGTATTTTTTTGGTATAGTAATATCTTTTTGCTAGCCTATTATATATACTAAATAAAAGAAGGAATCAGTCCAAATCGAGAGAGAAAAAGAGAGAGAGAGGGTGAGAAGAGAGAGAGATAGAGAGAGAGAGAAGTGAGAGAGAGAGAGAGGCGAGAGAGAGATAAAGAGAGAGAGAGAGATTGGAGATCAACATAACAGACAATTTTAAACAGAAAACACAAGCAATTCCCAATTGTTGATTGCAATGTACATCTCAACTGAAGGGACATCAACACAGATTTCACTCACCATACATAAATCTAGAGCGACATGAGTACCGCCATCGGCTGGCAAAGACTAACATCCACAGAATGAACCTCGGTTCGCCGATCCCGATAGCTCAAATAAGTGTTTTAGAATCCATTTTCTTTCCATGGTTAATTTTATCTATAATCCTCATGTTTTCCTCCAGGACACGCGTCGTGAAATCAAGCCAAACATAATTTGTTTCATTGGTGCCTTTTATGGGGCTGAAGAGAAATTTGTAAAACACTTAGATACCAATACTATTCCCAAGAGAACCCGAGCCTAACGATAATTAACATTTTCTCTCTCTCTCTTTTTTTCTTCCTCTCTCCCGCTCTCTCTCTTTCTTCTTCTCTCTCTCTCTCTCTCTCTCACTCTTTCTCTCTCTCTCTCTTCCTCTCTCCCGCACTCTTTCTTTCTTCCTCTCTCCAGCTCTCTTTCTTTCTCTCTCTATCTCTCTCCCGCTTTTTTTTCTCCCTCTATCTCTCTCTCCCACACGTACCCCGCAGTAAATCTTAACAGCTGTTCGACGTAAACAAGGATTCCTAACACCTTTGTCACCGCTCGACACTGATCCGCCGCGTAATAAGCATCGCTCAGATGTCGAAGGACACTAGAGGGAAGCGAGGGTCCACTAATTTCACTCATGATTATACTCTTCCATAAAAAGATCTAGGCGTAGTTTAATTTTAATACTTGTTTATTTTTCTTCTTCTTTATCTTCTCTCTCTCTCCTTCTGTTCATTCTTTCCTCTCTCTCTCCTTCTCATCCAGTCTCTCTCTCTCTCTCTTCT
>NW_028234683.1:0-10123 GCF_977035675.1 Penaeus japonicus | reverse complement strand
CATTTTTTTCTTGCACCTTTTTTCTCGCAATTCCTTTTTCCTTTAATATAACCCGAAAAAAAAAAATCAGCGCATTCTTAATGTAATCCGTTTCATTCTCAGAATGGCTCACGTGTATTCTATTTTTTATCTATCTCTTTGTTCCGGATCGTATATATCAAAAAAGATTTTGATTTTTCGTGCACCTTTTTTTCGCATTGTTTTCTTTCAATTTTCTATTCTACTATCTAATATAGATATATTTTTAATATGTATTTTTAATAATCATTTAATGCATTTTATCAGGATCGTACTATATTACTATTTTGCTGGCTTCTTTTTTTTTCGCAATTGTTTTTTTTTCCAATTCCTTTATTCTATATCTAATATATATATATCTTTTATATGCATTTTCATATGTATTTTAAGCATTTTTTTTTTCAGGATCGTTTGTATATTACTTTTTTTTTCTTGCACCTTTTCTTCTCGAATTCCTTTTTCCTTAATATAACGAAATCAGCGCATTTACACTGTAATCCATTTCATTATCAGAATGGCTCTAACGTGCATTTTTTTTCAGGATCGTATATATACCTGCTATTTTTTCTTGCACCTTTTTTCTCGTAATTTAATTGTATTTTTTTCAATTCCGTAATTCTAATATCTAATATATAAGATATATTTTGATATGTATTTTAATATGCCTTTTAAGCATTTTTTTTCAGGATTGTATATATTGTATATTTTCTTGCACTTTTTTTTTCGCAATTCCTTTTTCCTTTAATATGACGAAAATCAGCGCCATTTAACTGTAATCATTTCATTTTCAGGAACGGCTCTATCGGTTGGATTTTTTTTTTTCAGGAATCGTTATATAATACTTACATTTTGTTCTTGCACCTTTTTTCTCGGAAATGCTTTTTTTTCACTTCCATTATTCTAATATTCTAATATATAATATATTTCTAATATGTATTTTTATATGCCTTTTAAGCATTTTTTTTTCTTCTAGGGATCGTATATATTTTAAGCATTTTCTTTGAGGATTTTTTTTTTTTCGTATATATTGCATTTTTTTTCTTTGCAACCTTTTTTCTGGGAATTGCTTTTTTTTCACTTCCATTATTTAATATCTATTATATAATATATATTATAATATGTAGTTTTAATATGCTTTTAAGCATTTTTTAATTTTCTCAGGATCGTTTATATTTTAAGCATTTTTTTTCAGGATCGTATATATTGCATGTTTTTTTTCTGGTTACCCTTTTTTCTCGCATCCTTTTTTTTCTTTCATATCAACCCGAAAATCATCGCGTTCAACTGTAATCGTTTCATTTCAGAATGGCTCTAAGTGTATTTTATTTTTTTTTTTTTTTCAGGATCGTATTTTTTTTTCATTGCACCTTTTTTCTTGGAATTGTTTTTTTTTCATTCCTTATATATATTAATAGTATTTTAATATGCATTTTAAGCAATGTTTTTTCTATGGCACCTTCTATCTTCAAATTTTTTTTTTTCAATCTTTATTGCTAATATCATCTATATGCATTTTAAGTATTTTTTTTTTCTTTTTTTTTTTCAATTTCTTTATTCTTATAATTAATATGTAATATATTTTTTAATATGCATTGTAGGATTTTTTTTTCAGGATATATCTGTTGCAATTATTTTTCTTGCACTTTTTTCTCGCAATTGATTTTTTTTTCAATTCCTTTATTCTAATGTCTAACATCTAATCTATATTTTCAATATGTATTTTAATGTGTTTCAAGCATTTTTTTTTTCAGGATCATTATATTATTGCATTTTTTTTTCTTGCACCTTTTTTCTCGCATTGCGTTTTCCTTTATTATAACGAAAATCGGCGCATTTACTGTATTCCGTTTTCATTATCAGAATGGCTCTACGTGTATTCTATTTTATAAATCTCTTTTTCCGGTATGTATATATCAAATAGATTTTTTTTTTCATGCACCTTTTTTCTCGCATTGCTTTTCTTTTATTTTTCTATTCTAATATCCTAATATATATATATTTTAATATGTATTTTTAATAATCATTTTAAGCATTTTTTTTCTGGATCGTATATATTATTACATATTTTTTTCTTGATCTTTTTTATCGCATTGCTTTATTTCCAATTCTTTTTTCTAATTCTAATATATAATATTATTTTAATATGCACTTCAATATGTATTTTAAGCATTTTTTCAGGAGCGTGTATAGTACTTCTTTTTTTTTCTTGCACTTTTTCTTCTCGCAATCCTTTTTCCTTTAATATAACGAAACATCAGCGCATTTAACGGTAAATCCTTTTCATTATCAGAATGGCTATAACGTTCATTTTTTTTTTCAGGATCGTATATATTACCTTTGCATATTTTTTCCTAGCACCTTTTTTCTCGTAATTGTATTTATTCAATTATCCTTAATTCTATATCTAATACTCTAATATATATTTTGATATGTATTTTAATATGCCTTTTAAGCCAATTTTTTTCAGGAGTGTATTTATTGTATTATTTTCTTGCACTTTTTTTTCTCGCAATCGTTTTCCTTTAATATGACGAAAATCAGCGATCTTAATGTAATCCATTTCATTTTCAGAAAGGCTCTATCGTGTTTTTTTTTCAGGATCGTATCTATTCTTACATTTTTTTCTTGCACCTTTTTTCTCGGAAATGCTTTTTTTCACTTCCATTATTCTAATATCTATATAATAATATATATTCTAATATGTATTTTTAATATGCCTTTTAAGCATTTTTTTTTCTTCTCAGGATTCGTATATATTTTAAGCATTTTTTTTGAGGAATCGTATATCTGGGCATTTTTTTTCTTGCACCTTTTTTCTCGGAAATTGCCTTTTTTTTTTTCACTCCTTATTCTAATATCTATTATATAATATATATTTTAATAGCACTTCAATATGTATTTTAAGCATTTTTAAGGATCGTGTATATTACTCTTTTTTCTTGCACTTTTTTCTTCTCGTTCGCATTCCTTTTTTTCTTTCCTGTTAATATAACGAAAATCCAGCCGCATTTAACTGTAATCCATTTCATTATCAGAATGGCTCCTAACGTTCATTTTTTTTTTCAGATCGTATATATTACCTGCATATTTTTTTCTTAGCACTTTTTTTTCTCGTAATTGTATTTTTTCAATTCCTTAATTCTAATATCTCTAATATCTAATATATATTTTGATATGTATTTTAATATGTTTTTGAAGCAATTTGTTTGAGGATTGTATATATTGTATTATTTTCTTGCACTTTTTTTCTCGCAATTCTTTTTCCTTTAATATGACGAAAACAGCGCATTTAAACTGAAATCCATTTTCATTTTCCGAACGGCACATCGTGTATTTTTTTTTCAGGATCGTATATATTACTTACATTTTTTTCTTGCACCTTTTTTCTCGGAAATGCTTTTTTTCACTTCCATTATTCTATATCTAATATATTATATATATTCTAATATGTATTTTTAATAGCCTTTTTAAGCATTTTTTTTTCTTTCAGGATCGTATATATTTTAAGCATTATTTTTGAGGATCGTAAATATTGCATTTTATTTTCTTGCACCTTTTTTCTCGGAATTGGCTTTTTTTTTTTTTTCACTTTCCTTTATTCTAATATCTATTATATAAGATATATTTTAATGTTATTTTTAATAATGCTTTAAGCATTTTTTTTTCTTCTCAGGCTCGTATATATTTTAAGCATTTTTTTTTTTCATGATCGTATATATTGCATTTTTTTTCTTGTACCTTTTTTCCGCAATTTTCCTTTTTTCTTTCATAGAAGAAAATCATCGCGTTTAACTGTAATCCGCTTCATTATTCAGAATGGCTCAAACGTGTATTTTAATTTTATTTTTTTCAGGATCGTATCTTTTTTTTTTTGCACCTTTTTTTCTTGCAATAGTATTTTTTTTCAATTCTTTTATATTTTAATATGTATTTTAATATGGCATTTTAAGCAATTTTTTTTATGGCACCTTCCTTTTTTGCAATTTTTTTTTCAATCCTTTGTTCTAATCGATCTATCTATATGCATTTTAAGTTTTTTCTTCTTTTTTTTTCAATTTCTTTATTCTATTACGAATATATAATATATTTTTTTATATGCATTTAAGCATTTTTTGTTCAGGATATATATGTTGCAATTTTTTTTTTTTTCTTGCAACGGAAACCTTTTTTCTCGCAATTGCTTTTTTTCAATTCCTTAATTCTAAAGTCCTAACATCTAATATAATATTTCAATATGTATTCTAAGTTGCATTTTAAGCATTTTTTTTTCAGATCATTACAGTGCATTTTTTTTCTTGCACTTTTTACTCGCATTGCGTTTTTCCTTAATATAAAGAAATCAGCGCATTTAACTGTAATCCGTTTTCATTTTTATCAGAATGGCCTCTAACGGTATCTATTTTATATATCTCTTTTTCAGATCGTATATATCAAATAGATTTTTTTTTCGTGCACCTTTTTTCTCGCAATTGCTTTTCTTTCAATTTTCTATTCGAATAGTAATATATATATAATTTAATACGATATTTTTATAATCATTTTAAGCATTTTTTCAGGAGCGTAATATATTATTTCCATATTTTTTTCTTGCATCTTTTTTCTCGCAATTGGTTTTTTTCCAATTCCTTTATTCTTAATATCATAATATTCTAATATATATTTTTTAATCTGCATTTTAATATGTATATTACAGCAATTCATTTTCAGGTTAGTGTATATTACTTTTTTTTCTTGCATTTTCTTCCTCGCTTCCTTTTTTCCTTTACTATAACGAAAATCAGCGCATTTAACTGTAATTCCATTTCATGATCAGAATGGCTCTAACGTGCTTTTTTTTTTTCAGGATCGTAATATATTACCTGCATATTTTTTCTTGCACCTTTTTTCTCGAATTGCTTTTTTTTCAACTTCCTTTATTCCAATACTATATATAAATATATATTTCCAATATGTATTTTAATATGCCTTTTACGCATTTTGTTTCGTCTCAGGATCCGTCTATAATTTTAAGCATTTTTTTTTCAGGATCGATATATTGCATTTTTTTTCTTGTTACCTTTTTTCTCGCACTTCCTTTTTTCCTTTCATATAACGAAATCAACGCCGTTTAACTATAATCCGCTTCATTATCAGAAGGCTCTAACGTGTATTTTATTTTATTTTTTTCAGGATCGTATTTTTTTTATTTTGACCTTTTTCTAGAATTGTATTTTTTTTCAATTCCTTTATCTATTGTATATGATATTTTAATATGCATTTTAAGCAATTTTTTTATGGACTTCTTTCTTGCAACTTTTTTTTTCAATTCCTTTATTCTAATTTCTATCTATATGGCATTTTAAGTATTTTTTTTTCCTTTCTTTTTTTTCAATATCTTTATTCTAATATATAATATATAATTATATTTTTTTAATATGCATTTTAAGGATTTTTTTTTCAGGATCATACATGTTGCATTTTTTTTTCTTGCAGTTTTTTCTCCCGCAATGCTTTTTTTCAATTCCTTTATTCTAATGTCTAAATCTAATATATATTTCAATATGTTATTGTAATGTGAATTTTTAAGAAAATTTTTTTTTCAGGATCATATATATTGCATTTTTTTTTCTTGCACCTTTTTTTCGCAATTGCGTTTTCCTTTAAAATTTAACGAAAATCAGGCATTTATATGACTGTAATCCGTTTCATTTTCAGAATGGCTCTAACGTGTTCTATTTTATTATATTCTTTTTGATCGTTATTATCAATAGATTTTTTTTTTCGTGCACTGTTTTCTGCAATTGCTTTTCTTTCAATTTTTCTTTCTATATCTAAAATATATATTTTAATATATATTTTTAATAATCATTTTAAGCATTTTTTTCAGGATCGTTGTATTATTTACATATTTTTTTCTTGCATCTTTTTTTTCTCGCAATTGTTTTATTACATTCCTTTATTCTAATATCTAATATATAATATATATTTTAATATGCACTTCAATATGTATTTAAGCATTTTTTTCAGGATCGTGTATATTAACTTTTTTTTACTTGCTCTTTTCTTTCGCAATTCTTTTTTCCTTTATATCAACGAAAAGCAGCGCAATTTAACTGTAATCCATTTCATTATCAGAATGGCTTCTAACGTGCATTTTTTTTCAGGATCGTATATATACCTTCGCATATTTTTTTCTTGCACCTTTTTTTCGTTATTGTATTTTTTGCATTTCCTTATCTATATCTAATATCTAATATAATTTTGATATGTATTATAATATGCCTTTAGCAATTTTTTTTCGGATTGTATATATTGAAATTATTTTCTTAGCACTTTTTTTTCTCGCAATTCCTTTTTCTTTATATAACGAAAATCGCGATTTTAACTGTAATCCATTTCATTTTCAGAACGGCTCTATCGTTGTATTTTTTTCAGGATCGTATATATTACTTGCAGATTTTTTCTTGCACCTTTTTTCTCGGAATTGCTTTTTTTCACTTCATTATTTTAATATCTACATATATAATATATATTTTAATATGTATTTTAATATGCCTTTTAAGCATTTTTTTTTCTTCTCAGGATCGTATATATTTTAAGCATTTTTTTTTTTTGGATTTCTATAGATTGCAATTTTTTTTTTCTTGCCCCTTTTTTCTCGCAATTCCTTTTTCACTTCATATAACCAAAATCATCGCGTTTAACTGTAATCCGTTTCATTATCAGGAATGGCTCTAACGTGTATTTTATTTTATTTTTTTCA
Organism: Penaeus japonicus; assembly: GCF_977035675.1. NCBI lineage: Eukaryota > Metazoa > Arthropoda > Malacostraca > Decapoda > Penaeidae > Penaeus > Penaeus japonicus. Next base: position 3,363 of record NW_028234683.1, on the reverse strand, counting down.
GGATGGAATTTTTTTTTTCTTGCACCTTTTTCTTGCAACTGTTTTTTTTTTCAAATCCTTTATATATTTTAATATGTATTTTAATATGCATTTTAAGGCAATTTTTGTATGGCCCTTTTTTCTTGCAATTTTTTTTTTTTTCAATTCCTTTATTCTAATATCTATTTTATGCATTTTAAGTATTTTTTTTTCTTTTCTTTTTTTCAATTTTATTTATTTAATATTTAATATATAATATATTTTTTAAATATGGCATTTTTTAAGCTTTTTTTCAGGATCATATATGTTGCATTTTTTTTCTTGCCCCTTTTTCTCGCCATTGGTTTTTTTCACTTCCTTTATTTAATATCTACATCTAATATATATTTCAATATGTATTTTAATGTGCATTTTAAGCATTTTTTTTTCAGGATCTTATATATTGCATTTTTTTCTTGCACCTTTTTTTCTCGCAATTGCGTTTTCCTTTAATATAAGAAAATCAGGGATATAACTGTACTCGTTTCATTATCAGAATGGCTCTACGTGTATTCTAATTTTATATATCTCTTTTTCAGGAATTATATATCAATAGATTTTTTTTTTCGATTGCACCTTTTTTTTTCGCAATTGCGTTTCTTTCAATTTTCTATTCTAATATCCAATATATATATATTTTTATATGTATTGTTAAAAAACATTTTAAGCATTTTTTCCAGAATGTATATATTTTTTCCATATTTTTCTCGGCAATTGTTTTTTTTTCCAATTCCTTTATTTAATATCTAATATATAATATATATTTTAATATTCCACTTCAATATGTATTTAAGCATTTTTTTCAGGATCGTGTATATTACTCTTTTTTTCTTGCACCTTTTCTTCTCGCAATTCCTGATTCCTTTAATATACGAAAATCAGCGCCAGTTAACTGGTAAGCCATTCATTATCAGAATGGCTCTAACGTGCATTTTTTTTTTTTCAGGATCGTATATATTACTGCATATTTTTCTTGCACCTTTTTTCTCGTAATTGTATTTTTTAAATTCCTTTAATTCTAATATCTATATCTAATATATGTTTTTGATATGTATTTTAATATACCTTTTAAGCAATTTTTTTCAGGATTGTATATATTGTATTTTTTTTCTTGCACTTTTTTTTCTCGCAATTCCTTTTTCCTTTAATATAACGAAAATCAGCGCATTTAACTGTAATCCATTTCATTTTCAGAACGGCTCTATCGTGTTTATTTTTCAGGATCGTATATATTACTTGCATTTTTTTTTTTGCACCTTTTTTCTCGGAATTACTTTTTTTTTCACTTCCATTATTCTAATATCTAATATATAATATATATTTTAATATGTATTTTTAATATGCCTTTTAAGCATTTTTTTTTTCTTCTCAAGATCGTATATATTTTAAACATTTTTTTTAAGGATCGTTTATATTTTAAGCATTTTTTTTTTCAGGATCGTATATATTGCATTTTTTTTTTCTTGTACCTTTTTTCTCGCAATTCCTTTTTCCTTTCATATAACGAAAATCATCGCGTTTAACTGTAATCCGTTTCATTATCAGAATGGCCTAACGTGTTTTTATTTTATTTTTTTCAGGATCGTATTTTTTTTCTTACACCTTTTTTCTTGCAATTGTTTTTTTTTTTTCAATTCCTTTATATAGTTTTAATATGTATTTTAATATGCAATTTTAAAGCAATTTTTTTATGGCACCTTTCCTTTCTTGCCCAGAATTTATTTTTTCAATTCCTTTATTCTAATATCAATCTTATATTGCATTTTAAGTATTTTTTTTTCTTTTCTTTTTTTCAATTTCTTTATTCTAATATTCAATTATTAATATAGTTTTTAATATGCTTTTAGCATTTTTTTTTCAGTATTCATATATGTTGCTTTTTTTTTCTTGCACCTTTTTTCTCGCAATTGCTTTTTTTCAATTCCTTTATTCTAATGTCTAACATCTAATATATATTTCAAATGTATTTTATGTGCATTATAAGCATTTTTTTTTTTTCAGGATCAAATATATTGGCATTCTTTTTTCTTGCATTTTTTCTCGCAATGCGTTTTCCTTTAATTTAACGAATATCAGCGCTTTTAACTGTAATTCCGTTTCATTATCAGAATGGCTCTAACGTGTATTCAATTTTTTATATCTCTTTTTCAGGATCGCTATATATAAATAGATTTTTTTTTTTCGTGTACCTTTTTTCTCGCAATTGATTTTCTCTTTACTTTTCTATTCTAATATCTAATATATATATATATTTTAATATGTATTTTTAATAATATTTCAAGCATTTTTTTCAGGATCGTATATATTATTTCATATTTTTTCTTGCATCTTTTTTCTCGCAAATGTTTTTTCCCAAAATTCCTTTATTTAATATCTAATATATAATATATATTTTAATATGCATTTCAATATGTATTTAAGCATTTTTTTGACCCAGGGATCGTGTATATTACTTTTTTTTTCTTGCACCATTCTTCTCGCATTCCTTTTTCCTTTAATATAAAACGAAATCAGCGCTTTAACTGATAATCCATTTCATTATCAGAATGGCTCTTACGTGCATTTTTTTTTTCAGGATGTATATATTACCTGCCATTATTTTTTCTTGCACCTTTTTTCTCGTAATTGATTTTTTCAATTCCTTAATTTAATATATAATATCTAATATATATTTTGATATGTATTTTAATATGCCTTTTAAGCAATTTTTTTCAGGATTGTATATATTGTATTTTTTTTTCTTGCCAATTTTTTTTTCTCGCAATTCATTTTTCCTTTCTATATAACGAAAATCAGCGCATTTATGTATCCATTTCATTTTCAGGAACGGCTCTATCGTGTAATTTTTTTCAGGATCGTATTAGATTACTGGCATTTTTTTTTCTTCACCTTTTTTATCGGAATCGCTCTTTTTTTCCCTTCCATTATTCTAATATCTAATATCTAATATATATTTTAATATGTATTTTTTTAATTGCCTTTTAAGCATTTTTTTTTTCTTCTGAGGATCGTATATATTTTAGCATTTTTTTTCAGGATCGTATATATTGCTTTTTTTTTTATTGTATCTTTTTTCTCGCAATTCCTTTTTCCTTTCATATAACGAAAATCATCGCGTTTAACTGTAATCCGTTTCATTATCAGAATGGCTCTAACGTGTATTTTATTTTATTTTTTTCAGGATCATATTTTTTTTTCTTGCACCTTTTTTCTTGCAATTGATTTTTTTAAATTCCTTTATATATTTTAATATGTATTTTAATATGCATTTTAAGCAATTTTTTTTATGGCACCTTCTTTCTTTATATTTTTTTTTCAATTCCTTTATTCTAATATCTATCTATC
>NW_028234682.1:0-16193 GCF_977035675.1 Penaeus japonicus | reverse complement strand
CTCTTTTAATCTATTCATTGAGCTTCCCAGATTCTCCAAAAGTGCTTTCTTTGGTGGAGGTCCTGGTACAAAAGATCTCCCTTTACTGAGAACAGAGAGTTGGATTCTATTGAGGGGCACCTCAGATACTATTAGTTCCTTGCCCATTTGCCGTATCCTCCTTCTTGCCACTGTTCTCCTCCTCTTTGCCCTTGGGCCCAGTGGTAATTTCCTCTTTGTGGAAATCTGCCATGTCTCTGTTGTGTATTCCATGGCTGTGGGTGGGATGCCCAGTGTGGAGGTTGCCCATTGTACCTCTGGAGGGGGTGGTATCTGTGTTGGTACTCCCTGTTTTCCCTCCAATTCTGGATTTGAGGGGCCTCCCTCCATGTCTGGGGGTGCCTCCCCTTGTATGGGTTCCACCTTCTCTGTGAAGGGGCCTGGAATTGGTACTGTTCTCTGTGGTGTGGGGCTTTGTGTGGGGCCTTCTTTATTTGGTGAGCCCTTGTTTGTGGATGTTGTCTGTTGTTTTTCCATCCTGCCTTGTTCTGGGCTGCTTTTTGTTCTGAGGTGGATTTCTTTGTTTCCTTGGTTTTCGCTTCTTTCTCTTTCTTCTCTCCGTTTTTTGTAGGTGTACTTTTTCTTTTCTTTTCTTTCTCTGTCTTTCTATTGGCAAAACGTCTGAATGACTTCCAGGTTTCTGGGTCTTTCTTTTTCTTAGGAGGTATTTCATTGTTATTTTCTATTTCTCTTGTTTCCTCAGACACTTTTTCTGTATTTTTTTCTTCTTGCTCTTTGTTGTCATTTTTTTGGGGTTCTATGTTTGTGATTTTTTCATTTAGGTTAGCAATCGCTTTTTCCAGTTGTCCTACTACTCCTACTACTTTCTCTAGGAGATTATTGTAGGCTTCCTCTCTTTCCTTCAGCCCAGAAGGGCAGGGGGGAGAGGATGGTGTCGGCACAAAGAGCTCTAGTGAGCCAGGGCTTATTATTGAATTGTTCAGAGGAAGTGGTATCTGGGTATCTTCCTCATTTCCCTGTGGAACATCTATTTCTATAGGAGTGTCCATTACTTGTGGGTTTTCACTCCTGTTTGTTTCCACTTGTATTGCTTGATTTTCTTCTGTGTTAGGCGGTGGGGTTGGTAAGCCTTCTCTTTGTGCCTTGTTTATCTCAATTTCTCCTGTTTCTCTATTGTCTGGGGTTACCTCCTCTGTATTTGTTTCTTGATTATCTTCCAGGGGAGGTTCTATTGTTTCTGTCCTAGGTTTTATGCCTATATCCTTCATGCATTCTAGGACCATATTCTTTTCCTCTATTGTCATTATCATGTTAGTCTTTTCTTGCATATATCGAATGAGGGGTGTCTCTTCTTGTAGGATGTGGTATTTATTGGTTGGGGGTTCTAGTTTGTCTATTTTTTTGGCTGCAAGTTTGCCTCTATTGAAGGCATCATGGCATATCCTCCTGTGAGAGTGAGGGTAGGTCTTCCTTAGTCTGTCTTTTTCACTTATAATTTTTCTTCGCACTTCTACTGTGCTTGCTCTTATGGCTGCTGCCATCAGACCTTGCCATCTTCTTGCTGCTCCTTGCAAGATCAGTTCACCCATTTCAATAACCCACATAGGTGGTAGATGTTTCATGTTTTCATCGATATTGCTTAGTGTGAGCTCGAATCTGTCTGTCACACCTTTTAGTTCACATCTGTCTAGATATCTTATTATTGCTTTTTGGATTGCTTCTTCCTTGTATAACTTTGTCATTGTTTTAACTTCTGTCTCCTCCTTTTGAGTAGAGAGGGGGGGATGATCTTGCAAATTGAAAATTTCATCGAAGAATGGGTCTTCTGGGAAGCCTAGCTGTACTTCTCCTCCTAGTAATAGGGGTGCTAGAGGACTTGCTTGAATAGCTGGGCTTGTGTTTGCCCAAGCTGAAGGGTGGGTCCAACCCCCTGTTAATGCTAGGGGATTCTTTAATAGGGCTTCCTTTACTTTTTCGCCTATAGCCTGTAGTCTCACCGCTTCCATACTACTACCTACTGTTGAGACAATATCATCAATATAACCTTCTTCTACTGGGACATTAGAAGGTCTGTGGTTTAGTTCAGCCTGTCTGAGGCTTGCTCTGGTTAGAGGCATATTTTCTCTTATTATATTTGTGTCTATCGGTCAATAGATTGTGGTTCTAATCAATACTATTATTTCGGGGTACTTGTTTTATTTTTATTCTATTTTCCTATAACTTTTTTACACTTTTACTCCTATTTTATACACTCTTGTAATTTTTTCAAGTCTTCCTTCCTTCTTTTCCGGGTTCCTGAGGGTCGAAACTAAAATTTTCTGTTTGTTTCAGATTGCTATTTTTCTGTGCTGATCTATGAGAAGGTTCTTCATCGAATTGGAGTTCTTCCAGCTGATGTTTTCCCTTACTGGTTGTAGATCTTCCACCACAGGGTCTTCCAGCTAAAGTTTCTTCCAGGACACCTGTACTGGGGGGTAAGGAGTGGAGCTTAGCTCTGTTCAGACTTGATAGATCACACCGAGTTAAGTATTTTGTCTTGCTGGGCCAACACAGACAATTTTTCTTTCTAGCTTTCTTTGTATATAGTCCCTAAAAGGACTGGTCATATGCAACTTGTATTTTAAACTTGTCTTGCTGGGCTTACAAGAACAAGGAGTATTGGTACAAATGGTAGTTTTATAGGAATAATATAACAAGTAAAACTTCCATGTACTTCCTTAATCTAACAGTCAATCTCGAGCACTAGCGCTTTCAGCCAGAGGCTTCATCAGGTGCAGTGAGAGAGTAGACTGAGTCTTTATTCTAAATGGGTACAATATATACATAAGAACAAAGACCCAACAAAGGGGGTACATGGTAAAAAAACTAAGCCGACGTCCGGGAAACTCCGGCTGCGGGGAGGAAGGGGGGGCGCAGGAGACTGGGGGGGGTGGGGATGTCCTCTGTTCCTTCCCTGCTCCTTCCTCGCGTCGGTGAAGGGGGCGGCTTGTAGCTAAAACTTTTCTTTTCCAAGGGGGGGCATCCTCTGTAGTCCTTGTCAAAGATGATTTTGATAGCTAGAACCTGGCAGGAACCCTTCAAAGGGCTACTCATGGTCAGGATACTTGGTTAGGTTCCTTACTTGGGTTGTCCTGTCGCAACTGCCTGATTCCTGTAAGAACTCGAAAAAAAGAAATTACTAACAGTTTTAATAGTTGGAGATAGAAAAATATAAGACATTTGACTGAGGACTAGCAGTGAAGATACAACTCGCCTGTGGAAAGGGTGAAAACTTAATACTCAGAAAGAGTAGCAAAAGGGCTTTATATACTGGTCTCAGGTGAAAAACTTAAACACCTGGTGGGGTAGCCCAGGGAACTAGGAAGCTACTGAGCCTTATTTTAAAGATTATATACATCTATCTTTATATATGTATATCTAAGTCTAGATATTTTACAGCAATTTTTCTTTTGCTTTTCTGCTCTATATATTTTATGTTCATTTGTTGTATTTCATATTCATGCCATGATCATTCCTTTTTCTCTTTTTGATTTAAGAAGGATTATATATTTCTCTTTAAACATTTCATAATTTTTCTTTGTTTTGGTTATTGCTTTCATAAAATGTATTTCTATGCTCTAATTCCTTTTTTAGTTATTACCTGGATTTTTCTTTGTATTTTCAAAGATGATCGGTAAAAACTCTTTTTTATAGGGTTATCTAGGTATTGCTCAATACATTTTTCTATTTCTTTATTTTCTTCTGTTAGCTTTTTTTCTTTTCTTAATATTTTTAATCTATCTTTGTTAATTTTTTCTTTTTATATTTCTAATCTATTAAATTTTGGTTGTCTTAGAGCATGATTTATTCCGTTTTGTTTTATAATTGAGGAATTGGGGATTTCCTCTATAGGGTAATTGGGCGGCTCTTTTTATATTATTTATGATGCTTTTCTATTTTTAGATTTTTCAGTTAGCATCTTTCTTTATTATTTTGAAGATTATCTATAGCTTTTCTTTAAAAATTATATTTTTGTTGCTGTGAGAGGGTGCAGAAAGCAGGAGACTGTGGGATGTGGGGTGTCTCTCCCAGTTCCTCTCCTTGTTTGCTGTCTGGGATGCACTCCTTACTCACTTACTGCATTGTCTTTATATTTATTTATATCTAGTTTTTTAATGAAATGTCTATGTTTCTCTTTTGTATATATATATTAAAAAATATATATATTTTTCCTCTTTCTTTGTATTTGACTTTTCATTTTGGATTTAAGTTTTTTTTCTTTTGTTGCCTTGGTGTTTGTATATAGTTTTAAAATAAATATATATTTTTTTGCATAGGTAGGTTTCTATGTATCTTTATTTTTTATAAAACGTTTTTTAGTTTCCGTGTGCTCATACTATTTTTATATATTCAGTTATGTCTATTTTTTTCTTTAGGTATTATTTTCAATATAAAAATCGTTCTTGCCTTGCTATATGTATATCTATTTGCATATTTCTTGCCTTGATTTTTACATAGGTTTATAGTATATTTGTATTTTTTATATATATAAAAAATATATATTTTTCTCTATTTATGGTATCTAGAATCCTCTAATTGCAATCTTTCATTTTATTTCGTTAATTATATTTTTCTATTTATTCTTTTGTTTTTATTTTTATATATCTTTATGTTTCTTGCCTTGGTATTTCTTTCGAAAATATTATATATATCTCTGTATTTATCTATCTATCTATCCATATCCATATATATATATATATATATATATATATATATATATATATATATATACCTTCACATATATACATCAGTCTGTATTTTTACTTTGATATTTTTTTTCCAAGTACATATATGTACATATACATATATATATTTTTTGTTTCTATTTCTTGCCTTGGTATTTTTATATCCATTATATGTGATCATATCTAAAAGTATATTTTTTGTTTTTTGGTAGTTTCATTTATTTTCTTTACGTTTTCTGGGGTCTAGGAAATTGGGCTCTGACTAGGTGGTCTGCTATGGTTTTCCCTTTTCTCCAAGCTATCATGGGATGGGGGCCTGTGAATTTTCTCTCCCAAGGTGTTCCTTCAGCATTTTCTATTATCCATTCCCATATTTCTTTTAGAGAGTTATTCAGGACATTCTGCAGTGAAGGAGAATATAACATGGGGAAGATAAGGCGACCTAGTGCTGGTCTATCCTTTCTTTCTAAAAGGATTTCTCTATTTTCTTCTCCAATTCTTTTCAGAGCGGACCCTAGGGTTCTATTGCAATATCCTCTTTTTTTGAAAAACTTCACCATGTCTCTTAAAACTTCATCTAGTTTTTGTGGCTCACTCACTATTCTTTTTATTCTTAATGCTTGTGAGTATGGCAGGGATTTCTTGAGGCTTGGTGGATGACAGGATTGGAAGTGCAAGTATTGATGAGTGTTTGATGGTTTGTGGTACACTGTAGTTTGCACTTTTCCTTGGTCATCCAGATACACCATAGTGTCTAGGAATGGGAGCTCTTTCTTGCTATATTCCACTGTAAATTTTAGATCTGGGTGTATCTTATTTAGTTCTCCATGATATTCTAGGAGTTCCGCCTCTGTGCCTGTGAATATGCCAAAAATGTCATCTATGTATCTGTAGAAGACTGATGGCTGGGGCTCAAGCTTTTTTCTCTTAATTTCTATGCTTGCATGTACAAAGATTTCTGCAATTGCAACTGAGACTGAAGCTCCTATTGCTGTACCTTTGCCTTGCCTATAGAAATTGTTATTGAATCTTAATAGTGTGCCTTGTAAGACATGGTCTATACCTTCTTTTATAAGGTACGGAGGGGGGGCAATCATATTGTAGTCTGTTTTTAGTTTTTCTTTTACATATGGGTAATGCTTTTCATAAAAGTTTGCCACTACCCATGAAGCCTCCTCCTGGGGTATGGAGGGGTATAAAGACACTATGTCAAAGGAAAATAATATAGTGCCTGGTGAGAAACTTGGCAACATGTCTATTTTCCTTAAGAAAGCTGTGGTATCTTGTAGTCTTTCTGGGAGGAGGTCTAAGAGAGGGGTAAGATAGGTGGTCAGGAGTCTATCTACTGGTCTTGTAGGGGCATTGCATCCACTTAAGACTGGTCTGCCTGGCCAAAGTCCTGTTTCTGGGTCCTTCTTTTTGTGAGTTTTTGGTAGTATGTACCAATGTGGGATAGAAGGGTCATGTTCCAATAGGGCATCTCTTTGGCTTGCCAGAAAACTCCTTTTTATACCTTTGTTGTTCTGTGAGTTATCAAGTGTATAAAATCTGTTCACCAGAATCTTACTTTCCCTTTTTACAGCTTGTAGGGCCTCATTTGGGTGATCCAGAGCAATGTATGTCTCTGTATCTGACAAGTGTGCCTCTCCCATTGTTATATAATTTTCTTTTTTCAGGACTACTAATGCTCCGTCTTTGTCCGCTTTCTTAATGACAAGGTCTTGGTTTTGTGCTAGATCCTTAAGGGTTGCTATCTCTTTTTTGCTCATGTTAGGATGGCATCCCTTTAGGATTTTTTCTCCTACTTCCATGGTTTCACAGTGCACCATGGTTTCTAAACCTGGAAGTTTTTTGGTAGGAGGATTTTCTCTCTGTTTCATTGGGAGTTGCGGAGGTATTGTTTTTCTCTTATCTGCATTTCTCTCATATTCTATTCCTCCATTGTTTGGCATCAGGGAGTCTGTGAATCTTTTGTTTATTTGCTCTTTTAATCTATTCATTGAGCTTCCCAGATTCTCCAAAAGTGCTTTCTTTGGTGGAGGTCCTGGTACAAAAGATCTCCCTTTACTGAGAACAGAGAGTTGGATTCTATTGAGGGGCACCTCAGATACTATTAGTTCCTTGCCCATTTGCCGTATCCTCCTTCTTGCCACTGTTCTCCTCCTCTTTGCCCTTGGGCCCAGTGGTAATTTCCTCTTTGTGGAAATCTGCCATGTCTCTGTTGTGTATTCCATGGCTGTGGGTGGGATGCCCAGTGTGGAGGTTGCCCATTGTACCTCTGGAGGGGGTGGTATCTGTGTTGGTACTCCCTGTTTTCCCTCCAATTCTGGATTTGAGGGGCCTCCCTCCATGTCTGGGGGTGCCTCCCCTTGTATGGGTTCCACCTTCTCTGTGAAGGGGCCTGGAATTGGTACTGTTCTCTGTGGTGTGGGGCTTTGTGTGGGGCCTTCTTTATTTGGTGAGCCCTTGTTTGTGGATGTTGTCTGTTGTTTTTCCATCCTGCCTTGTTCTGGGCTGCTTTTTGTTCTGAGGTGGATTTCTTTGTTTCCTTGGTTTTCGCTTCTTTCTCTTTCTTCTCTCCGTTTTTTGTAGGTGTACTTTTTCTTTTCTTTTCTTTCTCTGTCTTTCTATTGGCAAAACGTCTGAATGACTTCCAGGTTTCTGGGTCTTTCTTTTTCTTAGGAGGTATTTCATTGTTATTTTCTATTTCTCTTGTTTCCTCAGACACTTTTTCTGTATTTTTTTCTTCTTGCTCTTTGTTGTCATTTTTTTGGGGTTCTATGTTTGTGATTTTTTCATTTAGGTTAGCAATCGCTTTTTCCAGTTGTCCTACTACTCCTACTACTTTCTCTAGGAGATTATTGTAGGCTTCCTCTCTTTCCTTCAGCCCAGAAGGGCAGGGGGGAGAGGATGGTGTCGGCACAAAGAGCTCTAGTGAGCCAGGGCTTATTATTGAATTGTTCAGAGGAAGTGGTATCTGGGTATCTTCCTCATTTCCCTGTGGAACATCTATTTCTATAGGAGTGTCCATTACTTGTGGGTTTTCACTCCTGTTTGTTTCCACTTGTATTGCTTGATTTTCTTCTGTGTTAGGCGGTGGGGTTGGTAAGCCTTCTCTTTGTGCCTTGTTTATCTCAATTTCTCCTGTTTCTCTATTGTCTGGGGTTACCTCCTCTGTATTTGTTTCTTGATTATCTTCCAGGGGAGGTTCTATTGTTTCTGTCCTAGGTTTTATGCCTATATCCTTCATGCATTCTAGGACCATATTCTTTTCCTCTATTGTCATTATCATGTTAGTCTTTTCTTGCATATATCGAATGAGGGGTGTCTCTTCTTGTAGGATGTGGTATTTATTGGTTGGGGGTTCTAGTTTGTCTATTTTTTTGGCTGCAAGTTTGCCTCTATTGAAGGCATCATGGCATATCCTCCTGTGAGAGTGAGGGTAGGTCTTCCTTAGTCTGTCTTTTTCACTTATAATTTTTCTTCGCACTTCTACTGTGCTTGCTCTTATGGCTGCTGCCATCAGACCTTGCCATCTTCTTGCTGCTCCTTGCAAGATCAGTTCACCCATTTCAATAACCCACATAGGTGGTAGATGTTTCATGTTTTCATCGATATTGCTTAGTGTGAGCTCGAATCTGTCTGTCACACCTTTTAGTTCACATCTGTCTAGATATCTTATTATTGCTTTTTGGATTGCTTCTTCCTTGTATAACTTTGTCATTGTTTTAACTTCTGTCTCCTCCTTTTGAGTAGAGAGGGGGGGATGATCTTGCAAATTGAAAATTTCATCGAAGAATGGGTCTTCTGGGAAGCCTAGCTGTACTTCTCCTCCTAGTAATAGGGGTGCTAGAGGACTTGCTTGAATAGCTGGGCTTGTGTTTGCCCAAGCTGAAGGGTGGGTCCAACCCCCTGTTAATGCTAGGGGATTCTTTAATAGGGCTTCCTTTACTTTTTCGCCTATAGCCTGTAGTCTCACCGCTTCCATACTACTACCTACTGTTGAGACAATATCATCAATATAACCTTCTTCTACTGGGACATTAGAAGGTCTGTGGTTTAGTTCAGCCTGTCTGAGGCTTGCTCTGGTTAGAGGCATATTTTCTCTTATTATATTTGTGTCTATCGGTCAATAGATTGTGGTTCTAATCAATACTATTATTTCGGGGTACTTGTTTTATTTTTATTCTATTTTCCTATAACTTTTTTACACTTTTACTCCTATTTTATACACTCTTGTAATTTTTTCAAGTCTTCCTTCCTTCTTTTCCGGGTTCCTGAGGGTCGAAACTAAAATTTTCTGTTTGTTTCAGATTGCTATTTTTCTGTGCTGATCTATGAGAAGGTTCTTCATCGAATTGGAGTTCTTCCAGCTGATGTTTTCCCTTACTGGTTGTAGATCTTCCACCACAGGGTCTTCCAGCTAAAGTTTCTTCCAGGACACCTGTACTGGGGGGTAAGGAGTGGAGCTTAGCTCTGTTCAGACTTGATAGATCACACCGAGTTAAGTATTTTGTCTTGCTGGGCCAACACAGACAATTTTTCTTTCTAGCTTTCTTTGTATATAGTCCCTAAAAGGACTGGTCATATGCAACTTGTATTTTAAACTTGTCTTGCTGGGCTTACAAGAACAAGGAGTATTGGTACAAATGGTAGTTTTATAGGAATAATATAACAAGTAAAACTTCCATGTACTTCCTTAATCTAACAGTCAATCTCGAGCACTAGCGCTTTCAGCCAGAGGCTTCATCAGGTGCAGTGAGAGAGTAGACTGAGTCTTTATTCTAAATGGGTACAATATATACATAAGAACAAAGACCCAACAAAGGGGGTACATGGTAAAAAAACTAAGCCGACGTCCGGGAAACTCCGGCTGCGGGGAGGAAGGGGGGGCGCAGGAGACTGGGGGGGGTGGGGATGTCCTCTGTTCCTTCCCTGCTCCTTCCTCGCGTCGGTGAAGGGGGCGGCTTGTAGCTAAAACTTTTCTTTTCCAAGGGGGGGCATCCTCTGTAGTCCTTGTCAAAGATGATTTTGATAGCTAGAACCTGGCAGGAACCCTTCAAAGGGCTACTCATGGTCAGGATACTTGGTTAGGTTCCTTACTTGGGTTGTCCTGTCGCAACTGCCTGATTCCTGTAAGAACTCGAAAAAAAGAAATTACTAACAGTTTTAATAGTTGGAGATAGAAAAATATAAGACATTTGACTGAGGACTAGCAGTGAAGATACAACTCGCCTGTGGAAAGGGTGAAAACTTAATACTCAGAAAGAGTAGCAAAAGGGCTTTATATACTGGTCTCAGGTGAAAAACTTAAACACCTGGTGGGGTAGCCCAGGGAACTAGGAAGCTACTGAGCCTTATTTTAAAGATTATATACATCTATCTTTATATATGTATATCTAAGTCTAGATATTTTACAGCAATTTTTCTTTTGCTTTTCTGCTCTATATATTTTATGTTCATTTGTTGTATTTCATATTCATGCCATGATCATTCCTTTTTCTCTTTTTGATTTAAGAAGGATTATATATTTCTCTTTAAACATTTCATAATTTTTCTTTGTTTTGGTTATTGCTTTCATAAAATGTATTTCTATGCTCTAATTCCTTTTTTAGTTATTACCTGGATTTTTCTTTGTATTTTCAAAGATGATCGGTAAAAACTCTTTTTTATAGGGTTATCTAGGTATTGCTCAATACATTTTTCTATTTCTTTATTTTCTTCTGTTAGCTTTTTTTCTTTTCTTAATATTTTTAATCTATCTTTGTTAATTTTTTCTTTTTATATTTCTAATCTATTAAATTTTGGTTGTCTTAGAGCATGATTTATTCCGTTTTGTTTTATAATTGAGGAATTGGGGATTTCCTCTATAGGGTAATTGGGCGGCTCTTTTTATATTATTTATGATGCTTTTCTATTTTTAGATTTTTCAGTTAGCATCTTTCTTTATTATTTTGAAGATTATCTATAGCTTTTCTTTAAAAATTATATTTTTGTTGCTGTGAGAGGGTGCAGAAAGCAGGAGACTGTGGGATGTGGGGTGTCTCTCCCAGTTCCTCTCCTTGTTTGCTGTCTGGGATGCACTCCTTACTCACTTACTGCATTGTCTTTATATTTATTTATATCTAGTTTTTTAATGAAATGTCTATGTTTCTCTTTTGTATATATATATTAAAAAATATATATATTTTTCCTCTTTCTTTGTATTTGACTTTTCATTTTGGATTTAAGTTTTTTTTCTTTTGTTGCCTTGGTGTTTGTATATAGTTTTAAAATAAATATATATTTTTTTGCATAGGTAGGTTTCTATGTATCTTTATTTTTTATAAAACGTTTTTTAGTTTCCGTGTGCTCATACTATTTTTATATATTCAGTTATGTCTATTTTTTTCTTTAGGTATTATTTTCAATATAAAAATCGTTCTTGCCTTGCTATATGTATATCTATTTGCATATTTCTTGCCTTGATTTTTACATAGGTTTATAGTATATTTGTATTTTTTATATATATAAAAAATATATATTTTTCTCTATTTATGGTATCTAGAATCCTCTAATTGCAATCTTTCATTTTATTTCGTTAATTATATTTTTCTATTTATTCTTTTGTTTTTATTTTTATATATCTTTATGTTTCTTGCCTTGGTATTTCTTTCGAAAATATTATATATATCTCTGTATTTATCTATCTATCTATCCATATCCATATATATATATATATATATATATATATATATATATATATATATACCTTCACATATATACATCAGTCTGTATTTTTACTTTGATATTTTTTTTCCAAGTACATATATGTACATATACATATATATATTTTTTGTTTCTATTTCTTGCCTTGGTATTTTTATATCCATTATATGTGATCATATCTAAAAGTATATTTTTTGTTTTTTGGTAGTTTCATTTATTTTCTTTACGTTTTCTGGGGTCTAGGAAATTGGGCTCTGACTAGGTGGTCTGCTATGGTTTTCCCTTTTCTCCAAGCTATCATGGGATGGGGGCCTGTGAATTTTCTCTCCCAAGGTGTTCCTTCAGCATTTTCTATTATCCATTCCCATATTTCTTTTAGAGAGTTATTCAGGACATTCTGCAGTGAAGGAGAATATAACATGGGGAAGATAAGGCGACCTAGTGCTGGTCTATCCTTTCTTTCTAAAAGGATTTCTCTATTTTCTTCTCCAATTCTTTTCAGAGCGGACCCTAGGGTTCTATTGCAATATCCTCTTTTTTTGAAAAACTTCACCATGTCTCTTAAAACTTCATCTAGTTTTTGTGGCTCACTCACTATTCTTTTTATTCTTAATGCTTGTGAGTATGGCAGGGATTTCTTGAGGCTTGGTGGATGACAGGATTGGAAGTGCAAGTATTGATGAGTGTTTGATGGTTTGTGGTACACTGTAGTTTGCACTTTTCCTTGGTCATCCAGATACACCATAGTGTCTAGGAATGGGAGCTCTTTCTTGCTATATTCCACTGTAAATTTTAGATCTGGGTGTATCTTATTTAGTTCTCCATGATATTCTAGGAGTTCCGCCTCTGTGCCTGTGAATATGCCAAAAATGTCATCTATGTATCTGTAGAAGACTGATGGCTGGGGCTCAAGCTTTTTTCTCTTAATTTCTATGCTTGCATGTACAAAGATTTCTGCAATTGCAACTGAGACTGAAGCTCCTATTGCTGTACCTTTGCCTTGCCTATAGAAATTGTTATTGAATCTTAATAGTGTGCCTTGTAAGACATGGTCTATACCTTCTTTTATAAGGTACGGAGGGGGGGCAATCATATTGTAGTCTGTTTTTAGTTTTTCTTTTACATATGGGTAATGCTTTTCATAAAAGTTTGCCACTACCCATGAAGCCTCCTCCTGGGGTATGGAGGGGTATAAAGACACTATGTCAAAGGAAAATAATATAGTGCCTGGTGAGAAACTTGGCAACATGTCTATTTTCCTTAAGAAAGCTGTGGTATCTTGTAGTCTTTCTGGGAGGAGGTCTAAGAGAGGGGTAAGATAGGTGGTCAGGAGTCTATCTACTGGTCTTGTAGGGGCATTGCATCCACTTAAGACTGGTCTGCCTGGCCAAAGTCCTGTTTCTGGGTCCTTCTTTTTGTGAGTTTTTGGTAGTATGTACCAATGTGGGATAGAAGGGTCATGTTCCAATAGGGCATCTCTTTGGCTTGCCAGAAAACTCCTTTTTATACCTTTGTTGTTCTGTGAGTTATCAAGTGTATAAAATCTGTTCACCAGAATCTTACTTTCCCTTTTTACAGCTTGTAGGGCCTCATTTGGGTGATCCAGAGCAATGTATGTCTCTGTATCTGACAAGTGTGCCTCTCCCATTGTTATATAATTTTCTTTTTTCAGGACTACTAATGCTCCGTCTTTGTCCGCTTTCTTAATGACAAGGTCTTGGTTTTGTGCTAGATCCTTAAGGGTTGCTATCTCTTTTTTGCTCATGTTAGGATGGCATCCCTTTAGGATTTTTTCTCCTACTTCCATGGTTTCACAGTGCACCATGGTTTCTAAACCTGGAAGTTTTTTGGTAGGAGGATTTTCTCTCTGTTTCATTGGGAGTTGCGGAGGTATTGTTTTTCTCTTATCTGCATTTCTCTCATATTCTATTCCTCCATTGTTTGGCATCAGGGAGTCTGTGAATCTTTTGTTTATTTGCTCTTTTAATCTATTCATTGAGCTTCCCAGATTCTCCAAAAGTGCTTTCTTTGGTGGAGGTCCTGGTACAAAAGATCTCCCTTTACTGAGAACAGAGAGTTGGATTCTATTGAGGGGCACCTCAGATACTATTAGTTCCTTGCCCATTTGCCGTATCCTCCTTCTTGCCACTGTTCTCCTCCTCTTTGCCCTTGGGCCCAGTGGTAATTTCCTCTTTGTGGAAATCTGCCATGTCTCTGTTGTGTATTCCATGGCTGTGGGTGGGATGCCCAGTGTGGAGGTTGCCCATTGTACCTCTGGAGGGGGTGGTATCTGTGTTGGTACTCCCTGTTTTCCCTCCAATTCTGGATTTGAGGGGCCTCCCTCCATGTCTGGGGGTGCCTCCCCTTGTATGGGTTCCACCTTCTCTGTGAAGGGGCCTGGAATTGGTACTGTTCTCTGTGGTGTGGGGCTTTGTGTGGGGCCTTCTTTATTTGGTGAGCCCTTGTTTGTGGATGTTGTCTGTTGTTTTTCCATCCTGCCTTGTTCTGGGCTGCTTTTTGTTCTGAGGTGGATTTCTTTGTTTCCTTGGTTTTCGCTTCTTTCTCTTTCTTCTCTCCGTTTTTTGTAGGTGTACTTTTTCTTTTCTTTTCTTTCTCTGTCTTTCTATTGGCAAAACGTCTGAATGACTTCCAGGTTTCTGGGTCTTTCTTTTTCTTAGGAGGTATTTCATTGTTATTTTCTATTTCTCTTGTTTCCTCAGACACTTTTTCTGTATTTTTTTCTTCTTGCTCTTTGTTGTCATTTTTTTGGGGTTCTATGTTTGTGATTTTTTCATTTAGGTTAGCAATCGCTTTTTCCAGTTGTCCTACTACTCCTACTACTTTCTCTAGGAGATTATTGTAGGCTTCCTCTCTTTCCTTCAGCCCAGAAGGGCAGGGGGGAGAGGATGGTGTCGGCACAAAGAGCTCTAGTGAGCCAGGGCTTATTATTGAATTGTTCAGAGGAAGTGGTATCTGGGTATCTTCCTCATTTCCCTGTGGAACATCTATTTCTATAGGAGTGTCCATTACTTGTGGGTTTTCACTCCTGTTTGTTTCCACTTGTATTGCTTGATTTTCTTCTGTGTTAGGCGGTGGGGTTGGTAAGCCTTCTCTTTGTGCCTTGTTTATCTCAATTTCTCCTGTTTCTCTATTGTCTGGGGTTACCTCCTCTGTATTTGTTTCTTGATTATCTTCCAGGGGAGGTTCTATTGTTTCTGTCCTAGGTTTTATGCCTATATCCTTCATGCATTCTAGGACCATATTCTTTTCCTCTATTGTCATTATCATGTTAGTCTTTTCTTGCATATATCGAATGAGGGGTGTCTCTTCTTGTAGGATGTGGTATTTATTGGTTGGGGGTTCTAGTTTGTCTATTTTTTTGGCTGCAAGTTTGCCTCTATTGAAGGCATCATGGCATATCCTCCTGTGAGAGTGAGGGTAGGTCTTCCTTAGTCTGTCTTTTTCACTTATAATTTTTCTTCGCACTTCTACTGTGCTTGCTCTTATGGCTGCTGCCATCAGACCTTGCCATCTTCTTGCTGCTCCTTGCAAGATCAGTTCACCCATTTCAATAACCCACATAGGTGGTAGATGTTTCATGTTTTCATCGATATTGCTTAGTGTGAGCTCGAATCTGTCTGTCACACCTTTTAGTTCACATCTGTCTAGATATCTTATTATTGCTTTTTGGATTGCTTCTTCCTTGTATAACTTTGTCATTGTTTTAACTTCTGTCTCCTCCTTTTGAGTAGAGAGGGGGGGATGATCTTGCAAATTGAAAATTTCATCGAAGAATGGGTCTTCTGGGAAGCCTAGCTGTACTTCTCCTCCTAGTAATAGGGGTGCTAGAGGACTTGCTTGAATAGCTGGGCTTGTGTTTGCCCAAGCTGAAGGGTGGGTCCAACCCCCTGTTAATGCTAGGGGATTCTTTAATAGGGCTTCCTTTACTTTTTCGCCTATAGCCTGTAGTCTCACCGCTTCCATACTACTACCTACTGTTGAGACAATATCATCAATATAACCTTCTTCTACTGGGACATTAGAAGGTCTGTGGTTTAGTTCAGCCTGTCTGAGGCTTGCTCTGGTTAGAGGCATATTTTCTCTTATTATATTTGTGTCTATCGGTCAATAGATTGTGGTTCTAATCAATACTATTATTTCGGGGTACTTGTTTTATTTTTATTCTATTTTCCTATAACTTTTTTACACTTTTACTCCTATTTTATACACTCTTGTAATTTTTTCAAGTCTTCCTTCCTTCTTTTCCGGGTTCCTGAGGGTCGAAACTAAAATTTTCTGTTTGTTTCAGATTGCTATTTTTCTGTGCTGATCTATGAGAAGGTTCTTCATCGAATTGGAGTTCTTCCAGCTGATGTTTTCCCTTACTGGTTGTAGATCTTCCACCACAGGGTCTTCCAGCTAAAGTTTCTTCCAGGACACCTGTACTGGGGGGTAAGGAGTGGAGCTTAGCTCTGTTCAGACTTGATAGATCACACCGAGTTAAGTATTTTGTCTTGCTGGGCCAACACAGACAATTTTTCTTTCTAGCTTTCTTTGTATATAGTCCCTAAAAGGACTGGTCATATGCAACTTGTATTTTAAACTTGTCTTGCTGGGCTTACAAGAACAAGGAGTATTGGTACAAATGGTAGTTTTATAGGAATAATATAACAAGTAAAACTTCCATGTACTTCCTTAATCTAACAGTCAATCTCGAGCACTAGCGCTTTCAGCCAGAGGCTTCATCAGGTGCAGTGAGAG
>NW_028234681.1:0-12245 GCF_977035675.1 Penaeus japonicus | reverse complement strand
TAAAATCGAAGCTATGGGTTACAAAGCTTCACTAGCACATTACAATAGTATTATCTTATTCATAAGTATAAGTATTTAAAGAAATCAATTTTTGGAATTTTTTTGGCCCTCCCTGTGTTTGTTATATTTTTTTAAATGAAAACAGTTGTCTTTATTAAAAGGGAAGAATTGAAAATTTTGGGTAACTCTTTTCCCTCATATTTAGCCCCAAATTTAAAAAATTGTAAAAAAAGAAAAATTTTGGGGAAAATGTTAAAAATGTTGAAACAACAAATCATTAGCATTTTGTTTGGATTTCCACAATTTTCTATGTTAATAGTGGTTTTCCCTAGTATGTATAGTTTTATGTTTAAAAAATTGGTCACAGGTTCTAAGTTTGGACTTTTGAGGTTTTTTTTTTTTTAGAAGTAAAAATATTACTTATGGAAATTTAAAGAATATCAAGCTGTGGAGATTGTAGATCATATAGTAAACATCACAGTGAAACCCCATAGAGAGTGTAGAGGTACCATTAAAACCCTCACAGAAAAGCTTTTTCAAAAAAATCAAATTTCATAAAAATTGGTTTGCTTTAAAAAATGCAGCCAGTGACCTAGGGGGCCCCAAAATGTCAGTTTTTTTTTAAAACATTTTTTTGTAGCAATGTGAGTGCACTTTTGGGATCTGGGGACTTCCCTTATTCTCCCCGATTACTTTTGTTAATTCTATGGGCAAACCTATTATTGGAAATATTTCTGTCTTTTTCTATTATGTAAACATGGGGGCAAAAAATTTTTGTTTTTTTGCTTTTTGGGGGCTTAATTGAAAATGGGGATTGGCTGTAAGGAGGTACATGGGCTTGGAATGATGTTCATTGTCTGATCTTGCAAACATGTGGCTGGTTGTATCAATATTATTTTGTAAGGCTCTTGGCAATGTAATCCGGGTCCAAAAAACTAATGCATGATATTTGGGGGCCTGTCCTCCCCCACACATGAAATATATTCAAGACCCCCATAAAGGGATTCCACTTATGAAAAAGGGAAAGCAGAGATTGGTACATTATTATTATAAGATTTATATTTTTGGGGGAAGGCATTATTATAAAAATTGGGGATTTTCACAAATTAAAACATTTTTATTTAGAATTATGGGGCCCATTTGTAAAAAAAAAACCTTGTAATGTAACATTTCAACCAAATGAAAAAAATCATATTTGGGGGAATTGTTTTGCTGTTTCTAACCCTTTGCAGACGGGGATAAGTTTGCTTGCCCACCCTCCAGGATAGGTTTTATTTTAAAAAGAGAGATTTCTTGAAGAAATTTAATTTAAATTTTCCCCCACTCTCTTTCAGTCATTCATTGTAAAGAGCGGTTTTTGTGTTTTTTTTTTTCTGTGTGTTTTATTGAGTTTGGGAGACTTATATGTGCATATGACAGGCTCTATCAGTGCTGCAGTAGACAAAGTTTAGTATATTATCCATATTAGCTCATCATTTTCTTTATACTCAGTGTGATAGAAGTATTGCTGTTTTATGGAGGACAAAGGAAACTTTATTTTTTGTATTTTTGTGCTTTTCATGAACAAATACGAAACATGAACCCCCCCCCCATAAAGATAACAAGAAGAGTGGGGAAGCGAATAAAAACCTGTGTTGTGATTTTGAGTGCACAGTGAAAGGCATCCATATTGGTACTGACAGGAGCCATTTTAGAACTGGGTATGGATTGAGTCACCCTTCTTTTCCCCTTTTCTGCCCTGCACACCTCCATGGCTGTACTTTGAGAAGATTTCGTCAACTTGAGTGTCCCATTGCTCTATAAAGATGGGTTACTAGAGACTGGGATGGGTGCCATTCAAGACTCTTTCCCCTGCTGGTGCTAGGAAAAGTTGTGCCATTAGGTTTTTTCCGTTAAGCTAGCCGATATTGGTAATTATAGTAATTATGACTGCAGTACCCTTTAAATACTATTTCCCTTTTTCATAGTAAAATTAAATAGCACAGTGATTCAAAATTTCCTGAACTTCATGTCCGTATGACCCGTCGTCGGGCCAAAGTCCTACGGCATGTATGTCATACACCTGCCCGAAATGGGTTAATTAACCATTATATTTGAAAAGGAAATAAAAATTTACAAAGTCCCGTTTAACCCCCCCTTTTTAATGACGGGGGGAGTGTTTTTTTTCAAAAACATGACGCAGGAGCTTGGCCGGGGGTCAAAATTTTGGGGGGATTTTGGATCACTATGTTTTTTTTGGAGTAATGAGTGAGTGATGTAAAAAAATTGTAGTCATGTTATAAAACTTTGTAATATTAACAAAAGGGTTTTCCCAACTACATCCAAAATAGATGGCCCCACTTTCTTCTAGCACCAGCAGGAGAGGGACCCTTGAATGGCACCCATTTTAGGTTCTACAAGCACTATCTCTATAAGCGATGACACATAGCAGTTCCTGACCTTTTGCTCTAAAGTACCACAATGAAAGATGTGCAGGCAGAGCGAGAGGAAAAAGGTGACTAAACCATGCCAATGCCTTAATGGACCCCCCCTTTGAGTAGGGAAAGGGCCTTTTATTGTGGCACTCACTGTCAAAGCACAAGTTTTCCTCCTCTTTTATGTTACCTTTATTTTGGATGGTTATAAATTTTGTGTTTGTTTGTGTGAAAGCACACAAAAAAAAAAAAATAAAGTTACTTTTGCCCTCCCTTAAAACATTTCACATAAGTATAAAGAAAAAAAAAGAGTTGAAATGGACCTGAACTACAATTTAGTTAACTGCCCGAATTTATAGAGCCTGTGATATGACAGATATAAAACTCCAAAAACAGTAAAAAATACAAAACAACAAACAAAAATGGCTCTAGCTCTACAATGAGTGACTAAAAGGGAGTAGAAAAATCAAGGTATGTTGCTGAAGCTGCCTCGCTCTAAAAATAAAACCATCCCTTCCTGGTCCCTCCCGGCGTAAGCAAATCTATGTTGAATATGATACATTGTATATTATTTTTTCAGGATTATGATATCACAGTCAACGAATGTGTTTTTCAGATAAACTGCGTATTTTGCCTACTAATTATATATTCCCTGCCAAAAAACTGATCTCGAGTCCCCCTGTGTGTCCGCGCTAGTATCTTGCAAAGGTAAGTTTCGTGTTGTTGCTTTCTGGCTTATGAATATGCATATATATATTGATATATATATATATAGATATATAATATATATATATATAGAAAAAGATATATTATATAGATAATTAGTTTTTTTTTTTTGTTTTTTTTTTTCTCCCTCTCTCTCTCGCGCCGCCCGCTCTCATCCCCTCGCCTCATTCTCTCTCTCCTCCTCATCTCTCTCTCGCGCTCCGCTCTCGCGCGCTCGCGCTCCCTCTCGCTCTCCTCCCCTCGCGCTCTCCTCTCTCTCTCCTCTCCTCCCCTCTCTCTCTCCTCGTCTCTCTCTCTCTCTCCTCTCTCATCTCTCTCGCCTCCTCTCTCTCCTCTCTCTCGCCTTCAACGCAGCGATCACAGATGAAATAAAAATGTATTATTATTCCATTCAGCCCCTAAAATTTAATTATGTGTTTGTACATATTTTTTAACAAAAAGCTTCAAGTGCTGTGATGTTTTAATGCTATTACATTTATTTCAGGTTGCTCGAGATAGAGCCCCTGAGAACTGAAGTTCCTGAAGCATCGAAATACAACAAGCGGATACCCGGAGGTAAGGAACAGCGCTTAAGTGTGAATGTAGAAAACATATTCATGGATATTGAACAAGACAACACCATGTTCATCAGAATTCATGATTTTCTGTTTTACTTTATCTACCTTTTATAATCATTCAAGGTTCTCTCATATATAAGACTTGAAGTTGATAAGAGATAACTATATATATAAAGTTTATACCATATCCCTATGTCAGAAAATAACATTAAAACGTACAAACAATAATCATAGATAAAACATTATCAGTCTCGTTACTGTATTTGTATATAGACATGATTTTTTTCTTCCAAGATTAAGTTTTTTAGAATTTCACTTCATTCATAGTGGTGTTTTTTTTTTTTTTTTTTTTTTTTTTTTGTTTTGTTGTTGTTGTTTTGTTGGTTATTGTTTGTCTGTTTGTTTGTTGTGTTGTTTGTTTTTTGTCCTTCTTTTTTTTTTTATGTCATTTTTTCTTTGTTTCTTGTTTTATTTTATTTTTTTTTTTTTTCTTTTTTTGTTGTTTGTGGTATTTTCTTTGTGTCATGTGTATTTGTTTTGTGAGAACTGTAAAACGATTCTCGACTCAAATGAATATTTGAAACAGTTTTGCAACTGGGCTAATATTGTAACTAATTTTTTGGTCCAATGTGCAATGATATACATTTTAGATAGTTACATGAGGCACGTATCTATGACTGCGTGTTGTATATATCATAGTACGCGAAGAAATAAACCTGAGGTACATATTTCTCTGAGTCTGTCTTTAATTGAATCAGTCTCATTGCAAACATTGAGTAGCTGTTGTGTGTGTGTTGCGGGTGTGTGGGTGGTGTGGTGTGGTGTGGTGGTTGGGTGGGTGGGGGGTTGTTGTTGTGTGTTTGGTTGGGTGGGTGGGTGGTGGTGTGTGTGTGTTGGATGGGTGGTTATGTGGTTTTGTATTTAGTGTATGTGGAGTGTATTGTATTGTAGTGTATGTTATGTGTATTTGTAATGAGTGTGTTAGGTGTGTGGGGTTGTTGTTTGTATTAACATTGTCATGGTTTTCTGATATTCCTTCTTGTTGTGTGTGTTTTATGGGGTTTCGTTTTGTTATTTAAGAAAAAAAAAAATAAGAATGAGAATAATGACTTTATAGTATGCGTTATATCTCATCAAAGTATGTTAAGTCATTGAAGATAAGCAATACCGTTTGCATCTGCCGGTCTGGAAATATCAATTCCAGTGCTATCTTTTATTTTTGAGTCATGTAAGAGGCAAACGTTCCTAAGAAAACCGTTATTATTTCCAGTTCAGACTAAATAGTCTTCGATAGCTATATGTAGAGAATATCATCAAAGAGAGAAAATTCATTTTGGTCCTAATGCATTTTCTTTTCAAAATCATAGTCTATATCCTCGTCCTTCTGTAGAAAAGGATCCAGCACGACATCTTCCCTCATTGATTTCTCTTTCTTAAATAGATTTAGACCTATCGCTTTCAGTAATGTCATGGCACAACGATATACCACAAATTATCAAAGGATTATACAGAGTCATAATAGGTTTTAAAAGGTCTATGACTTTTGCAGATCGGGTAAGTGCTCAAAGTTCCTACCATATTTACAATAATATATAGATTGGTACAAATCAGCAGGTTCGTATTATAATTTAAGCTTGAGAGATTTAACTTACGTATGCCGCAGATGGTTTGAAGCGACATCCTTAAATTTGATTGTATTATATGAATCTTGGTTCTCCTACAACAGTTGGTGTTTCAACCAACCCATATCCCTCTATCACTCCAACCGGTACGAAACTTCCTGTGAACGCAACCGACAGGGTATTTGGTTCCCTGGCCATTGTACTGTCTCATGGTCAACCTGCCGAGAAGATTGCTGAGATAAATGCCATCTCACTCTTCATGGTAAGAAGACTTTTAAATTGGTTTTTATCTAGGGCTCAGAGAGGTTGACGCGTCATTTGATGTCTAATATGAGATCTCTGTGTTTGTTCTATTTCCTCCCCCCTCGTTATCCACTCCTTTTTTGTGTTTCTTTTTGCTGTCAACCCCTTTTAGTACTTAATTAGTTATATTATTGATTATTATATGAGGATGAACGGTGATCATCATTATCATTTTTATCATTATCATTTTTAGCATTAATGATCATAAGACCTATGAAACGCGTCAAATACTTTCTTTATAATCAACAAAGCAAAAGTAATTGTGGTCTATCTGCCAACCAAATTATAGTTAATCTTCCCTGCCTCTCTTTCGTGATCTATATCTACTTCCCCCCCCTTTTAAGAATAGTTAAGACGAATAAAAGTAGGATAAGTACCCGCTTCCTCCATTTTCTTTCCAAGATCATCGCGAGGTTTCAATCTCCGCCCCCAGTCAAGAAAGAGCAACCAATTTCGTCACCACCGCTGCCTCTTCCGGTCCTCCAGTATTCTGAGTTGGGAATGCAGTCGGGGTTTGCAGTCCCCTTTGTTTTTTTGGGTTTGTTTTTGATCTGTTCTGTTTTTTTTTACATTCTCTTGTCTCAATTTTTTGTGCGTCAATCATGTGTAAGGAAAGTTGTTGTATTTGATAAGTAAAAATAAAAAATGATACATAAATTTTGTTTTCGCTTATCTTGTTTTTCTCTATATCATCATCAGCCATTGGTAGTTATAAAAACATTAGCCGTTTATTAATTATTTGTTTTATCTTTCTGTGCTTACTATCTTCACCAGTCTCAATATATAATTTTGCTATTAATGAGTTCAAAAGACAGGTCATCTATGAGAAGCATCTATTATTCTTGTCAACAGTCAAAGTGCTGTTTTGTATGAGGATTATAAGAATAAATAATTAACTGAAGTGCCTGTATAAAGAATGATTGTCAACACCGTGTGGCAGTCCAATACAATACCCGAAAAAATATAGGATAGAAAAAATTTTGATTTGATTTGACATGATATTTCGTACACCATTACCAGCATCTTCTTAATATTATTGAGATAAACTGAAAAAATATATAATGCTAGTTTGATCCGAAAAAATGGTGATATCCTTTTCTTTTGTTTACTTGGGATGGCAAAGTTGTCGTGAATCATTTCAGGTTAATTTTAATTTAGTTCCAGTGGTTAGAAAAAGCTGAATTCAAATACGCTAACTCTTAGCGGTGTTCAAAATATGTTACGTCGTAACTATCAATAAAACGGGGTTAGTTTTCCTTGCCAGTTGTCATTGTTATTTTTGTTTATACATTCGTGCTAAAGGGATGTTATGTTGTTTTCTGTTTAATGTACTTCTTGGGGTGTATTTACTTTCTGTGCTGCTTAGGTACGTTCTGCGCTTAGTACTTCGTGTCTTGATGTACTTCTGTGTCTGCATATGTACTTCTGTGTAATGCGTAGGTATTCTGTTGTCTTGTGTATGAACTTCTGTGTCTCATATTACTTCTTTCCCATATGTACTTCTGTGTCCGCATATGACTCTCTGTGTCCTGTGTATGCTGCATTTGTTCATATGCAGCTGGGAATAATGTACTTGATTACAATACAATCTTTAAAATTTCAATAGATACATAATATCTCTATGCCTTATGCAACAAAAAAAATACCATATAAAGTCAAAACATAACTTATCAGGGCATGATTTATTGAACACATAAAACCCGTCTAACATAAATTTTATACAACCATATGTTAAATAAAACAATATATAAGACGTTATAAACACAATTAAGAAAATCACATCCAGGACAAAAACAAATCTTATACCTTCTTCCCTGGGGTTTACCTATAGAGCACCTTCAAACTTTCGCACCTGTTTTTTGCCAAAGGACACATTTTTGGTCCCCTGACATTAATTGAGATTTCAATTTTAGATTGTGGAATGAGTCTTTTTTTTCCTTTCCCAATTGTTTCTCCCCTCACTCTCCCTTCTTCACCTGAGAAACTACAACCAAGTAATATTCTGTTTATTGCTCTATACACCGAGGGTACTCTAGCAACATGTTAATATTGATGGAATCACACAAGACTCCAATGTTTTACTAAGTAAAACACTTCATATTTTTGCTTTTTAGTCACTTTCCCAGTGCTCGGATCATGTAAAATATATAGTTACCACCATGACATAACAGTCAATATGTATATAATACTTTATGCTTATAATAACACGTATATACTTACCGTATAGATGGTATATTGCGTTTTATGCAGTCAATGAAATACGTCCAACTGTAGACAGTACCTCTTGTTATCTACAGACATGTTAAATTATAGAAATAATATTCTGACATTGAAAAGAGATATTTCATCATGTAAAGTACTCAACAGTAAAATCCAATTCAGTTTAACCCACATGCATTTAAATATATACTTCATACGATAAATTGTTACTTTAGAGGCGTACTAGAACTTTATTGCACCCTTAAAATTAACACCATTGTTGCATGGTACATGTTTTCAACATTCTGCAGTATCAAGTTGCATGCTTTCTTAAAAAACCGGAATTTCAGTGCCATTGCTGCCTCACGCAGTACCTTGAGATTAGAAATAAACTTACTAACTAGTTGCATGCCTGGATCAGTGATATTCATTTGAGAGCAAGTGTCATTGAAATGAACAATTCTCTAATGTACCTAGCTGATATAAGTTCCTGATGTGCATAATAGCCATTTTACATTGATGATCTAGTTAATAGTGAATACAAATGCAATTATTTGCATTCTACCATCCTGGCTTCTCACATATTTAATATATTCATCATAATATTCATAAGATTCTAATTACAGTTGAGATCAGGTCATGAACGGAGTGAATTGGTTGATATAACTATATTCCCAATTTAATTCTGAGTAAGCCATTTTAATGGAACAGTATTATGTGTATGTATAATGAATATGACATTTATTATGGTCATTGCTAGTTTCAACTTGTGTTAGCATTTAATGAATTATTTAATTACATCAACATAAACCTTGATAATATGTTATTTATTTTCCTAATTACAGTGTCCCATTGGCTCGTAGTATTGATAGTGACTTTGAAGCAATTAATGTATTAGAATGTCAAATCAGTTAATAAAGTATCTAGCAGTTGAAAAAATAGATAGTTAAGTCTACAGTCATAGATAAGCAACGGTATTAAAACTGAACCAATATTAGTTTTTTCCCTTGGTGGTGCATGCTTTGTTCTTAATATAATCGTCAATATAATAGAATGAACGGAATATGAAAAGAAGAAAGACTAATATATAATCTTATAAACTATTAATGACTGTTGATAAGATAATGATGATAACAGAATTGATGGCTACCGAAAAAATATGTATTAAAAAACAGCATCTTATTTACATATACCTGTACTTGTTTATACGAACTACAGAAAAGATAGGAATGATAAGCTTATGCCAAAGATCGCTGACGCTTAGAGCTCGAGCAGCCCCCTGCCAGCGTGTGCCGACCGTGAGAGAATGTCCAACATGCTGAACTCGACCTGGAGCTGTCTTGACCCTCCTTTTTCCAACACTGGACCAGCCACGTGGCTCATTTCTTGGTACTAAAGATGTTCAGGGAATAAATAATGGTATGAAATGGAACGATATTATATCTGTAAAGTTAATAATGAGGAATATATGACGATAAAATAAACGAAAGAACAACAACTACAAATGATAATGATGGGGATGGGATAACGACAGAACTACGAATAATTACCAACCAACAATAATAAGAATATATAATAATTGTACTATTTGCGTCATAACCATCCAAATCGATGAAAGACAATATGAAAACAAATAACTTTACTATTAAACGGTAAAAAAAAAACGCCGAAACAATATTAAATTGGAAAAAGCCGATCACACAAACGAATTAAAAAAGGCATAGCCACGTAAACAATACACGTTGTTTTAACAAGACCGGAGCTGACACTCATCTGTCTTACAAGAGCCTACTCTAGTTGTGACATTGCCTTGTGTAATTTGAGGAAGCGTTAGTAGAATAACAAGATAACTGTGGGCTTTCTATTGGGGAATGTAATTTGACCACCAAGTGAAGTTAGGCAGTTAACACGGATCAGGTAGGGTGTCTCGGAGTTACAATGGTGTAGATGATGTTATGTAAGGACGAAAAGGAGAAAGAGGGTAAAGATGGATAGAGAGGGACAGGAAGGTAAGAAGAAAATTGATTCTAAGAGAGGAAAAGAAAGATAAAAAAAAAAATAACACAACAGATAAAACAAAACAAAAGATACAAAAAAAAAAATAAATTAAAAACGTTAACCAGACTACAAATAACAACAAAACCTACCCACAAACCCAATCCTTTAGACTCCCCTCCTAACTACTAAAGACCCTCCCCATCACTCATCAATACTCCTATGCCTCCCCACCCCTCCCCAATCCTCGCCTTTCCCTCCCCCACGCCCTGCCGCCATTCCTT
The DNA here is from genome assembly GCF_977035675.1 of Penaeus japonicus. Lineage (NCBI taxonomy): Eukaryota > Metazoa > Arthropoda > Malacostraca > Decapoda > Penaeidae > Penaeus > Penaeus japonicus. The sequence goes on along the minus strand of NW_028234681.1, from coordinate 2,145 downwards.
TCCCCACCCCCCTCCCCACACACTCCCCCACCCCTCCACAGATCCCAACCCCACCCCCAAACCCCCTCACCATTCCTCCATCCTTTCTCCCATCCCAAACCCCAAAAACCCCTCCCCCCTCCCCATCAATCAACCCATCACCCCATCCCAATCCCACCCCACCCCCCACCCCCCCACCTCCCAACCAACGAAAAACATACCAAAAAGGTGACGATCCATATCAGCCAGGCTCATTAATGAGAGTCACCGTCGTGTTCGAGTGAGGAACGGGCTCCCAAACCCAGAAGTGTGAGGGTGAGGATGAGGGCAGAGGGACCCTTTCCTCGGAAGGGAAACCGGGGGGCCAAGGGGGGGGCATGCCCGGGACGTCGTCTATGGAGGGGACGACGCCGTGTCACCTGTGGAGATGGGGGAATCATTTCATGCGGCTGGGGGAAGGGTGCTGTGTGTGTGTGTGTGTGTGTGTGTGGGGTGGGGTGTGTGTGTGTGTGTGGGTTTTGTGTGTGTGGTGTGTTTTTGTGTGTTGTGTGTGTGTGTGTGTGTGTCTGTGTGTGTGTGTGTGTGGTTTTGTTTTTGAGTGTGGATGTGTGTGTGTGTGTGTGTGTGTGTGGTGTGTTTGTGTATGTGTGGTGTGTGTGTGTGTTGTGTGTTTTTGTGTGTGTGGTTGGGGGAAAGGTTTTTTGTTTATTGTATATATACACACACACCCCCACGCACACACACACACACACACACCCACACACCCCACCACACCACACATAAAAAATTTATATATATATATATAATTAAAATAATTATACATACATACATAATACATACATAATACATACAAAATTTAATATATATAATATATAAATTTTTATATATATATAATATATACATTATATATAATATATATATTATAATATATATATATATATATATATATATATATATAAATTACAACTAATGCGCCATCATTTAAACCCAAAACCCGTCTAATTCATAGCTATCATATGCGAGGTCAATATGATACATATCTGAACGTATCCAGTGTATTATTATGTATTTTAATGTGTATGTTTAATTACGTTCTGGAACCAAACTGTCTATAGATATAATATGTCTATAGATATGATTTAAATTTCCTTGAAAATAAACTACAAAGGTATCCTTCACTATTTTATAACCCCCGTCTATCTCCTAATCACCCTCTAAGTATATCATTATTATTTCAATTTTTTTCGACATGCTTCTGAAAAAATCTAAACTATGAAAACTTTAGGACGAGAAAATGTCAGTCTTTAAATAATGCGGGAACTGAATGGTGTTTCACTTTTTTAAAATTTTTAAACTGGGTATTAGTAACTGTGGCGCTGGGTTTTTTTTAATCTTTCTCTTTTTTTTATTCTTCTCTTCTCTTATTCTTTTCCCCTCTCATTCTTTCCCTCTCTTATTCTCTGTTTCTTGTAGCATCCTCTCTCTCTCTCTTTAATATATATATAAAATATATATATAAATATATATATATATATATATAATATACTAATATAGATATTTTTTTTTTTTTTTTTTTTTGTTTTTTTTTTTCTTCTCTCTCTTTCTTCCTCTCTCTTTTTCTATCTTTCTTTCTCTCTCTCTCTCTCTCTCTCTCTCTCTCTCTCTCTCTCTCTCCCCCTCTCTCTCTCCCCCCCTCCCCTCCCTTCTCTCCCCCCCCTTCTCTTCTCTCTCTCTCTCCCTCTCTCTCCCTCCCTCTCTCTCCCCCTCTTCTCCCCCTCTCTCTCTCTCTCTCTCTCTCTCTCTTTCCCCTCTCTCTTCTTTCTCTCCTCTCTCTCTCTCTCCTCTCTCTCTCTCTCTCTCTCTCTCTCTCTCTCTCTCTCTCTCTCTCTCTCTCTCTCTCTCTCTTTGTGATGGTAAACTGTGAAGAATGATTATCTAATACTAATAAATTTTCGATTTTATACTTTGTCTTCCCCTTCCCCCCTTTAAATGTATTTTATGAACAAATTTAGATGCAAAAAACTTCAAGGCGAGATCATATTAAGAATATCTAAAGATTGGAATGCCAATCCCTTAGCTAATGGTTTCCAAAACCCTTCGTAGATTGCTCACTATTGCGTTGTCCGACTCGTGTAGTGATATTTAAATTTTTCTAATACTTGTGTT
>NW_028234680.1:22500-24057 GCF_977035675.1 Penaeus japonicus | reverse complement strand
TACTGTGTATAATAATATATATATATATAGATATATATAATATATATATAGATATAGTATATAATATTAAATATATATTCATCTAAAGATAGCGTATACACACACATATATATATATATACTATATTATATATTTATATATATATATAATATAATATATATATATTAATATAGATCCCAAGCCCGATAAATTGGGGGAGGTTGCGTCAGGAAGGGCAGTCCGGCGTAAAAATTCTGACCAATACTACTATCGGATCACAAATGAGAGAGAAAGATGATGGTTGCTGTGGCGAACTCCGTAAAATGGAAACACCCAAAAAAAAAAAAAAAAAAAAAAAAAAAAAAAAAAAAAAAAAAAAAAAAAAAAATATATATAGTATTAATATATATATATATATATATATATATATATATATATATATATATATATTGCGTTCGCTATATATATACATGGTGCGATTTTCATCCATGAACGTTTAACTCAACAACGAAAAAGCTGCTCTGGAAATAATGATTTTGGTTCATACGAAATGCCCGATTTCTCTTTTTCTTTGTATTGTTCCATTTTGCAATTGTGACATTTATGGAGACAGACAAAAAAACAAGAGGAAAGCCGTTTAAAATCCCGTATCAAAATATGAAATGTAGCTGCATTAACGAAATTTTAAAAAGGGAATATATAAAAAGTATAGGAATTAAAAATGCAAAATGGATATAGCAACAAAATAAGTAACTGAATATAATAAACTGCGGCGAAGCAAAGCGAGGGAGAATCAGCGAGAGGAAAAATAAAGTGAATAGAAGAGATGGGGAGAAAGAAAGAGAGGGAGTGAAAGAGAGAGAGGGAGTGAGTGAGAGAGAGAGAGAGAGAGAGAGAGAGAGAGAGAATGACAGAGAGAGAGAAAATAACTGAGAGAGAAGGAGAGTGAAAGAGAGAGAAATAAAAAGAGAGAGAGAAATAAAGAAAGAAAGAAAAAAAAGACAGACAGACAGGCAAAACAAAGAGACAGACAAAGAGAGAGACAGAACGAAAGAAAGAGAAACCGAGAGAATAGTGGGGAGAAAGGAAATGACACTACGAGAGAGAGAAAGAAAAAAAGAGAAGGAAGGGCAGAGGGAGAGAAGGAAAGAAAGAAAAGAGAAGCCAACCCATTTACTCAATAACTTTTACCACAGCGTTTTAATAGACCGAATCAAATTTACAGGAACACGAAAAAGAAGGAAGTTACTGCATCGCACCACCATTTACATGTTATCTTTTTTAGATAACTTTTTTTTATCTATATTTTTATTATTATTTTCTTTAAATTTAATTCTACTGACATCGTTGCAATATTAGAATAAACTTTTTTTTCCATTTCTTTTTTTTATTGAGAGAGAGCTTTTACTTAATAAAAAAAAGGATAAAAAAAATACAGAAACCTTTTACAAGGATGAAAGGATACAGAAGGTTTAAGGATACATCAAATTACTGAATATCCTACATCCAGGTCTCCAGATTTTTTTTTTTTTCGGCTACATCTCTTAATCCTCCCCCCCCCCCTTTTTTATCCTCCTC
>NW_028234679.1:0-8890 GCF_977035675.1 Penaeus japonicus | reverse complement strand
AGCTATGGGACGACCTCACATACACACACACCTTCTGTTATCAAGGTTGTGGTTTTCAGCACCCTTGGCATGGCCCTTCGAATCTCTTTACACCCATGGAGTATAGGAGGATATATATTTTTTTCTAAAGAAAATGAAAATTGATTTCAAACACTATATTTGGAATAACACGTCTTTAGTTCTTCTTTGATTTTGTTTTTTTGTTGTTCGATTTTTTCTTTTTTTAATAACTCTCGCCGGGATTCACACTTATAAGTTGGGCCCCTGTTCATCTGCATTTGTAACTTTCTGTTTTCCAGATAGTTGCCTCTTTTGAAATGCATGGAATAACAAACAGAATTTCCACATTTTTCCCCTGTGTTAATTCCCAGCTTCGGTCTGTTCTCTGATTTCGTTAACGGTTAAAAAAAACACCAGAGGATGAAAGAATTAGCCACGTGTAAATTTGATACTACTAATAAATACATTTTTTTTTTTTTCGAGTTCCTTCTAATCATTCTGTTTTTTTTTTATTATTATTATTATATCATTATTGAGTATTGAGGTAAAAGTAAGAGATATACATTTATCATCCTGAATATCATGACTTTTGCGCGCTTGCGCCCAATTAAGGTGAACGATACTTACTTAAAATTTTGTAAACCAATGCATAGAAAGCAAATCATTTTAAGCAAAGTGGTCTCCTTACCATCCATCTAAGTACAGCCCTAAACGAAAATGGATATATAATTACAAGACCAATGATTTTGATGTAGGCTTATTTTACTTCATAGTAAAATGTCAATGGCCCCTCGCTTATTTTGAATGTAAAATAGTTAAAACGTGCTGTATTACTTACATCGTATATCTATAATATTGTGGCTTTTCTTTTTCACTCCATTTGCCATTCGTGTTACTACGATTGTGTTCTATCATTCAAAATCTACACATGGCTGGCAGTTCTCTGATCAGTGACTTCAGCGTGTTTGTAATTTCGTTATGTATATGTATATAATGTAATATATATATATATATATATATATATATATTTATATATATATATATATATATATATATATAATATATAATATATTTGAATATTATCATATATATAATATATATAATATCTATATATATAGATATATATACTATATTTATATATATATATAATATAATATATCATATATATAAATATGTATATATTATATTAAAATATATATATATATATATTATATATTATAATATATATAATATATTTATATACATATAATATATATATATATATATATTTATATATATTATATATATACATGCTTGCATATATTTTGTGTATATTATATATATAAAATTTATTTTTAAAATTTAAAATTATATTTTAAAATTATATAATTATTAAAATTTTTAAAAAAAGTTATAAATATATAATATATTATATAATATTATATTTATATATAAAATTTTTTTTTTAATATAATATTATCTTATATATATATTTTATATTTAAATAAATTTATATTAAAATATATATTATGTATTTTTGTTAAATTTGAATTATTATATATATATTAATTTTTTTTATTATAATAATATTTATATAAAAAATTTTAAATAATAATTATATTTTAATATTTTTAAATTTTAATTTTGTTTGTTTTATAATTTTTATTTATAAAATTTTAATATTCTTTAATGTTTTTATAAATATTATTTTTTTATATTTATTAATAATATATATATATAATTTTTATAACATAAATGTGTGTGGTATTTGTGTTTTTTTGGGGTTTTGTGTGTGTTTGTGTTGGTTGGGGTTTTTTCCAATATTATATTATATATATAAAATTTTAATTTTTTAATAATAAAATATATTTTATAATTCATATATATGGTGTGGTTTTTTTTGTTGTTGGTGTTTTTTTGTGTTTTGTGTGTGTTGGGGTTTTGTGTGGGGTGTGTTTAAAATAAAAATTAATAGATAGTTGGGATGAAATTAGTAAAAATTTAGATAGACAAATTAATGGAGAAATTTACATAAATCAACAACAACCCAATTTTATAACAAAATTTTAATATAAAATTTTTTTAATATATATATATAAATTAATTTATTATAAATATATAAAAGGGGTGTGTTGTGTGTTGGTGGTGTGTTTTTTTGGGGGGTTGGGTGTACATATATTAATATAAAATATATATATATTTTATAAAATATAATATTTTATATATTATATATATACATATTAATGTATTATATATATACATTATAATATTTTAAAATTTTTAAAAATTTTTAATTATATTTTAATTATTTTTGATGTTTGTATTTTTAATTTAAAAATTTTTTAATAAAATATATATAGATATAATTTTTTATATATTATATATTATTGATTTTATTTTAAATATATAATATATAAAATATTAAATTTTTATTTATAGTTGATATTATTTTTAATTATTAAAAAATTTATTTTGGGGTTTTGTGTGTGGGGGGGTGGGTTTTTGGTGTTTTTTTTTGGGGTGTTGTGGGTGTTTGTGTGTGTTGTGTTTTTTTTTTTGATGTTTTTTATGTTATATATATAAAATATATATTTATATTTATAAATTTTTTTTTTAATATATTATTTATATTATATATTATATATAATGTAGGATGTTGTATCTATACAAATAATTTATATATAAATATATAATTTTTATATATAATATACTATATTATAATATTATAATTATGAATTTTTATATAATATATGAATCTATAAAATATTAATATATTATATTATATATATAAAATATATATATCATAAATATATTATTTTAAAATTCATAATATATATATATATATATTATATTATTTATTATTATTTTATACTGTTGGTTTTATTTGTTTGTTTTGTGTTTATTTGTGTGTTGTTTGTGTGTGTGTTGGGGTGTTGGTCCAAATATAAATTTATATAATAATATTTTATAAATATTTAAAATATTTTAAAATTTGTTGTATTATCTGTATATACTGTTAAAATTTAAATGATGGATATAAAAATCTATATATATATTATATTTTTAGTAATAAAAGACTATGATTACTGCATGAAAGGACAAAAAAGAAAAAACAGTTTCCCTATTCCCTGCCAAAGTTTCACACGCCTAAATATAAAAAGTTTTTAATAATGATCAAATAAACAATAGGGGAATAACAAAAAGCAACTCTATCTTGAAAAATTAAAAGTATATAAAAAACTAAAAACAAAAAAAAACCCAACCGCTTTCCCGTCATATTTTCGCACAGAAATACACTAAAAGGGTAAAACCTTTTTAAAGGCCCTTTGGAATGAAAAACCTTGCCTTTTCTAAGCAAAGAGGGCCCAGGTTTGCTTGCGTTTTAGCTAACAATTTACCCAATTGCAAACTTTTTTTTTTACGTTTTAAAAACTTTTTGGGTTTTTATTTCACAAATACATAGACACTACAGATTCATGATTTAGTATAATTTTTTTTTACAGAACACAAAAGATTTTTCATAACACGATTTTTTATTTTTTTTTTTTTTCTCGCTTGGGATGACAAAAAAATGTTTTTGCAAGTCTAGGGGGAAACTATCTAAATCTTTCCATCTTTTCTGAGAAAATAAAATTTTTTTTTTGCTTTTGGGATGTACAAATTTTCATTTTTAAACGATATGTAAAGTTTTTTAAAATATATATTAAAATTTTTTATTAAAATAATAAATAATTGTTGTGGTGTTTTGGGGTTTTTGGTGGGTTTTGTTGGGGGGTTTTTTTGTTGGTTGTTGTTTTTGTCTGTGTGTATATAATTTTATATTATATATAAAATTTTAAATATATATATATTGGGGTTTTTGTTGTGTGTGGTGTGTTTTTGGGGTGTTGTGGGGGGTGTTTATGTTGGTGGTTTAAATTATTTATTTTAAAATAATAATATTAATAATAAAAATATTATATATTATTATATTTTATAAAATATATAAAATATATATTTTTTAAAATTAATTATATATGTGTGTGTTGTGTGTGTTTTGTGTGTTTTGGGGGGTGTGTTTTGGGAATATAATATATATATATATATATATAATTATTAAAAAAATATATAATAAATTATATAAATATATATATATATATATTAAAATATAATAAATAATTTTAAATTTTGTTGTGTGGTTTGGGGTGGTTTTTTTATATAAATTTAAAATATATATAATTTTTATAAAAATTATATTATAATTTTATATATTATAATATATTTAAAAAATTTTGCATATATAATTTCATAAATTTTAATATATATAATTATATATATTATAAATAATGTTTATATTTTTTATATATTTAAATTTTTAAAAATATATGTATATTATATATATTATATTATATATTTAAAAAAATATTTATTTTGTTGGTTGGTGGATGCTTTTTTTATAGCATTTTGACATTTTTCCCACTATTCTTCCCGCAAAGCTTTATTGGGAAAAAGCTTTTTTTGAATTTGGGGAAAATTTTGGAAGGCTCATTCTCAAAAAACAAAAGAAATTCAGTCCCCAAAAATCTCAAAAGAAAATTTATTTGTATCCTTTTCATCAAAAATTTTAGGGCCTTTTTTATCCCACAGGTTTATCACTTTTTTTTCCCCAAAAAATAACCGCAAACACCCAGCTTTTTCCCCTTTTTTAAAAGGGGTCCCTTTTTTTTCCCACAACATCAAAAATGTTAGATGAAAAAATATACAAGTATCATATTTTTGTGTTGTTTGTGTTTATATACATATTGTTATTTTGGGGTTTTGGGGGTGTAATTATGTTGTGTTTATTGATTTAATAATATATTTATAATTAATATATATAATTATTATATTTTATATATTTTGTTTTTTTATGAGTATGAAAATTTTATTATTTTTGTATAAAAATATATATATTTATATAATATTAATATATTTAAACATTATTATTAAATATTATTTTTATGTATGTATGAAAATTTGTAATAGATGACAATAGATCGATTTTAATAGTTTTAAATAAAATTTTAATATATATAATATTAATATTATTTATATAATATACATTTTAAACACAAGGTTATTTATATTTTTTATATATATATATATAAATATAAAAATAATATATATATATAATATATATTTATATTATTATATATATAATGTATTAAAAATCAATTATATATAATTTTAAAATTTATATTATATATTATATAATAATAATAAAATTTAATTTTTTAATTTTTTTTTAATATATTAAATATTTATATATATATACATTTTTGGGTGGTAATTTTATTTTGTATTTATATAATATATAATATATTTTTTTTATAATATTTAAATAAACATTTGTAATTCACCCAAATATAAGCATAATCATACACAAAATTTAAATTTTTTTTTAAAAAATTTTTCCCCCTTAAACATCCCAAAGGCCCCCTTTCTTTGAAAAAACCAAAGCCTTTTTTTCACTTTCAAGCAAACCCTCTTCTTGCCCCCCATTCGTGGGCCCGAAGCTCACTCCCCTTCCATTAAAAATAGAACTTTGTTCAAACCCAGCTTAAAAACCCTTTTTAATTCCAATGGGAAGTTTTTTTCGTTTGTATTTCTTTTTTTGTATTTATAAATTGGACATATTTTTATTTTATCTTTTTTTTGTTTCCTGTTTTTGGAAGATTAGTAATTAATATTTAAAAATTTTAAAAAATAATTTTATAATATATATTATATATATAATAATTTTTAGTAAATTATTTTATTTTTTTCCTTTTTTGAGATTTTAATTGGTTTTTTAAATAACCTGAAATATATTTATATATTATATAATATTATAATATATTATAAAATAAATATATAAATATTTATTATATTTAAAAAACAAATAATTTTAAAAAAAAATTTTTTTAACTATCCAAACCCTAACATTACTTTTTTTTCTTTTTAATTTTACAAACCCTTTAAAACGTCACCTATACATAGAAACGAAACTAAACTAACCTCCTTTTTAAAATAATTCCTCTTTAAGAAAAAAGCAAGTCACAGCAAATTTTGTTTTAAAGGGCTCTTCAAAATAACTAAGAAAAAATTAGAGGGTTTTTTCCTTTCTTTGTCCTTTTCTTTTTTTGTTTGTTATTTGCCCTCTATATCCTCGATAAGCTGTTTTTGGGTTTTTATTTAGACTAGTTGGTGTTTTCTTTTCATAAAAAAAAACTACCCCTCGTTTATCTGGGAATTTTTATCGTCAGGGTACGAAATCTGTGTGACAATTCTGTTCTTCTAAATTTTTGCTTCTTGGGTTCCCCAAAAAAAGTTTTCGTGGGAATTTTGATTGTTTTTTTGTTTTTAGAAAATTTTAATATAACTATCCATTTACTGTTTTTTTCTTTATATCTCTTTATTTCTACTATCTTTAAAATACCAATATATATCTATTTTTTAGTATATTCCGCTCACTCTTTCAATCTTCCTGTCTCTCTCTTCCTCTCCTTCTCTCTCCTCTCTCTTCCTCTCTTTCTCTTTCCTTCCCTTCCTTTCTCTCTCCTCTTCCCCCTCTTCTCTTTCTCTTTCTCTGTCTCTTGTCTCCTTCCTCGTTTTTCTCCTCTTTTCTCTGTCCTTTTCCTCTCTGTCCTTTCTTTTCCCGTCTCTCTCTTCCTGTCTCTCTCTTGTCTTGCTTCTTCCCACTCTGTCTCCTTCTCTTTTCTTCTCTGCCTTCTTTTTGTCCCTTTTTTTGTCTCCCCTCTCTTCTCTCTTCCTTTTTTTATATATAATAAAAATTATTATATTTTTTAATTTTATAATATATATAATATTTTAATCATTATATTTAAAATTATTAGAATATATATATATATATATATATAATATATATATATGAAATTTTTTATTAATTTTAAAATATAATATAATTATAATAATAAAATTTATATTTTTTAATTAATATTTAAATAATGCACATTATATATTTATATTTTTTATATATTAAATATTATATATATTATTTAAAATATAATAATATTAATAAATTATATTTATTAATATTGTATATATAATTATTTTTATTTAAAATATACAATAATTTTATATAATAAAATATTATTTATTATTAATAATTATATATTATAAAATTTATATTATATATTATTTATTATATATATAACTTTAAATTATTTTATTTTAAAATTTTTTTTAAATTTTATATATATATTTATAAATAAAAATTTTTAATTATTTTATTAATTATATATTATTTATATATATATAATAAATATTTTAATTATGCATAAAATTTTTATATATTTATATAAAATATATTATATATTATTATACAATTGAAAATATAAATAATTTAGATAATATAATTAGATAAGATAATAAATATTTTTATAATAATAAATTTTTATATATATATATAAATATATAAATTTTTATTATATATTTAAAAATTTTAATTTATTATATTAAAATTTTTAATTTTTTATATAATTATATTTTGAATTAATTAATATATTTATTAAATTTTTTATATATAAAAATATATTTATTTTTAAATTATATTATATATATATACTAGTATTTTAAACATTATACAAAAACATATTTTTTATAATTTATTTTTGGGGTTTTTAAATGTATAAAATCTTTTAAATATTATATATATATAATATATATATATATATAATATATTAATATAAATTGGGTGTGTTGTTTTATATATATATATATATAATATTTATATTATATATAATATATTATTATTTAAAATTAATACCAGTATATTAAACTATTAAAAATTTTATAATTTAATAGTGAAATTATAGTTTTAATTTATTATAATATATAATTTATAATATATTTATATTTATATAATATTAATTATATATATATTATTATAAATATATAATTAAAATATAATTATATTAAGCTTTATATGAAACTAATACAAAAACAATATTTTATAAAGGTTTACATATATATGTAGGGGGATATCTTTGTGGGTAAATTAATATCAATAACACTGTTTATAATATATATTATAAAATATATATATATTATAATATAATATAATATTTTATATAATATATATGCATTTATAAAATATTTTTAAAAAATATATATATAAAAAAATTATAATATTAATATAGTTCTTGTAAACATTTTTAAATAACAATTTTTTATAGTGTATATATTTATATATTTTTATATAAAAATATATATAAAATTTATATATTAATAATTATGTTTATATTTAAAATGTTATATCAAAAATTTTTAAAATTTTTATATTTTAATATAATTATATATATATTAAAATTATGTATTATATTATATTTTATGTTAGTATTTTTTTGATACATATTCTTAACCCTACAACTCGGTTTACCAATTTATCCTAAAAAACCGTATTTAACAAAAAGTGTTTTAAAAAAAATATTGCCTATCCCTCATAGTCCCCCTATTTACTATTTCTAAATCTTATAACGATAATATCTTTATCATATTCCATTCTTTATTTTTTTTACTTTTTTAATAAATGCATGTTTTTTCGTTGTGTGGTGTGTGTGTTTGGGTTTGTTTGGTTTGTTGTTGGAAAAATATATAATATATAAAAATTTAATATAAATATATTATATAATTAAATTAATATAAAAATTTTTTAATATATTTTTGTTTTTACGTTTTTTCTGTGTTTGTTTTTTTGTGTGGGGGGGATGTGTTTATATATATATATATATATATATATATAATTATATATATATTATTTATATATATATATATATATAAATTTTTTATTTTATTTTAAATTTTTTGTTTTTTATATTTATATAGATAATTTTATATATATTATAAAATAATTATATTATATAATAACTTTTAAATATAGATTTTTATTTTA
>NW_028234677.1:0-5000 GCF_977035675.1 Penaeus japonicus | reverse complement strand
CATATATATATATTATGTATATATTTATATATATGTATATTTTTATAATTATTATATATATATATAAATATATATATATATTTATATTAGTATATGTGTATATATGCATTAATTCATATGGATTTACCGTATCAATTCATTGCATTATGCTCCTTGGCCTGGGAAATTAATGCATGTGGTGGATGCATGTATGCGTGCGTGTGTGTGTTGTATTGTATGAATGTATTGTCTGTTGAACCATTAAATGAAGTGTTAATATTTATAGAGATTGCAAATCCTTTTATTAGGCATTAAATTTGCATAATTCTTGATGTTTCTACTGTGTGATCTTTTCTTATTCAATTTCTTATCGTCATTTCCTCCTCTCTTTGCAGGCGTTTACTCTGGTAGCTGCGCTTTTGTGGCTCAGGGCTTACGGTCTTGGCGCACCTTCCGGAGAGTGACTCTCACACGGAGATCTACAGATGGTGTTGCAGGTGGATTGGAGTTGATGGAGTCGGCGGTCCAGTAGGTGGTGGATCAGGATGGACAGTTCCTGCACGTGGATGTATCTTGTGTAACTCCTGTATACTCCCGAAAAGTGTAACTGTAATGCTACTGATGTACCTGAGGGACGACGCGTCCCCTCCAAGTGTACCACCACCAAGGTTAGAACAAACAACTGTTTGTTCGCGTTCCTGAGGCTGCCAGCACCGGATCCATCGTTGTTCCTCCACCAAGGCACAACACCGTCGTGTATGTTTGAAATAAGCAGGAAGAACAAGCTCAAAATGGTGATGAAGGTTACAACCTCATCCAGCAGCCGACCCCCCCGAAATCATTTCGTTAACTACCAAGAAGGAGAAAACCGACCCTTCCTTTGGTGTAGATCTTGAGCTGCGGGGAGCTCAGCGTTGCCAGTGCAGCTGGCGGTGACGTGATCGGAGACGGCGGGGGGCCCGGGGCTGGCTTGGGTCGGAGGATTAGCGGCGGTGCTGGCGGGAGGGCGGTTGGAGGTTTTGGAGGCAATGGAGGATTTGGAGGCAATGGAGGATTTGGAGGCAATGGAGGATTTGGAGCAATGGAGGATTTGGAGGGGAATGGAGGATTTGAGGCAATGGAGGTTTCGGGGGTGTGGGTTTGGTGGTGTAATGGTGGAAATGGCGCGGTTTTGGTGCGAATGGAGGCACTGCTCCATCAAATTGTACACCAGCCCCTAATTTACTAAGATAATCCAGTGATGTTATCTCAACTTTGAGCTTTGTGTTAATTCTTTATTATATTACATTTGATTACAAATAAACCAAATGTTCAATCTGATATCCAAAAAATTTCGTTTGTTATTGTTTAACATAAAAACATCCGCCATCATAACTTGATATTTTGAACGGTTTCTTAAGCGAGATTAGAATTCACTTGTCTTTTTCTTTCTATATTTTCCACGTATGATCACTTCTACTCCTATACTTTATATGCTCCTTTTAAGGGCTAATCAGAGTTCATAGATGTAATCTGTTTTTTTTTTTTTTTTTTCTTTTAGCCATTTTATTAGAAATGCAATTTTACTGGTCTCACCTATCTTCAAGTCTCATTTCTTTTGTCTTCAATAGACTATATTATCAGGGCTTCAGTGTTTCTGAAAAAAAACAATCTTGAAGATCATCTTCTTTAAAGTGTTCTTGCCAGGTTCAGGATCGTAAATTCGCTTTGTAAGATTTCATTTAGTTCATTATACCCAAATATTTTACCGCGAAATTACTGTGAGTATTTGTATGTAAATTTGACACCATTTATTTTACACATTGAATGTGTAAAATGAATATGTAATTGTCGATGGACAGCGAAATGCCAATATCAGTGGCTTAAATCTTAGCACCCAGAGTCTTGAACTTCATAGCAAAACGGTAATAGAAAAAAAACTCTACATAAATAAGTGTGCCAGTAATAAATTGGTTCCATTAGAATAATCATCTTATCAGAATTCTCTCAGAATCCCCCCCCGTTTTCATACTAGAGAGGACGTCGCAAAATACCTCTGTCCTACCATTCCAAAAATTTAGCTCTAATGTCAATTATGATGGGAGGATCTTCCCTGATAGATAAAGGACTGAACAGCACAAAGACCATGGCCACTTACCCATTTATACAATCATCACAGAAACCCTAATCTGAAAACATTTACTTAAAATAATCAGCAAACACATTCTTGCTGTGTGAGGATATAAGGCGATCTAATGTGTTATTATATATATTATATATATATATTATATATATATATATATTTTATCTATATATATATATATAATTTCTTTTTTTCTCTATTATTTTCTATATGTGTGTGTTTTGCGTGTGTTTGAGAAACATATGTATGTGAGTAAACGGTATCCATTGCTGTGGTTAATTAAAACTGATCTATCTTGTTCGTCTAATTTAATTACTTCTCTTCTCATTACCTCCATGTCTTTCAAACAAATATCAATAAAAGTAGTGGGGAAGCACCAAAAAGAAACAAGCGCACAACATAAATTACCTAAAAAAACACACATTGCATATGCCCCTCCTTCTCTCTTCCCTCTTCTCTCTCCTATTTCTCTCTTCATGCATATATATGTTATATATATATATATATTTATATATATATATATGTGTGTGGTGGGTGTGTGTGTGTGTGTTTTTTAGTTTTTGGGGTGGTTGTTTTGGGTGTTTTTGTGTGTGGTGTGTGTGTGTATAAATTATATATACACTGTTTTATATATATTTTTTATATATATATATTTATATAGATTTTATATATATATATATATATATATACATAATATATGCTATATACTATATATATATATATATATATAATATTTTTTTTTATATATCATATTATGTGTGTGTCTGTGTGTGTGGTGTGTATAAATATATTATACACATGTATTATTTCTATCTATCTATCTATATAAAATTTTATATATATATATATTATATATATATATTATTTTATATATATTTTTTATATACGTATATATATATATATATACATATAGTATATTTTTTATAGTATTGTGTGTGTGAGTGTGTGTGTTTGTGAGTGTATATGCGTGTGCTTATGTGTGTGTACAGTTTTTAAATATAAAATTTTTAATATTTATATTTTTTATATATATATATTTATATATATATTTTTTTAAATATATTTATATTTTAAATATATATTTTTTTTAAAAAAATTTATATATGTATATATATATTTTTATATTATTTTTATTTTATAATATATATATATAATTTCATATATAAAATATATTTATAAATATTTTTTTTTATTAAATTATTTTTATATAAAAATATATATATATTTATATTTATTTTTTATATATATATATATATATTTTATTATTATATTTTAAATTTTATTTATTTTATTATATATATAAATATATATATTTAATATATTTTTATATATATATTTTTTTTATACAAAAAATTATTTTTTTATATATTTTTATTATATATATATTATATATTATATATTTATATTTTTTAATAAATATATTTTTATTTTAATTATATTTTTAAAAATATATATATTTATATATATATATATATATATATAAAATTTAAAAAAAATCTATAATAAAATATATTTTTTTATTTTTGATTATATATATATAAATATATATATATTTTATATATATATATATTTTTTATATATGATTTTATATATATATAATTTATATATATATTTGGGGTTTTTTTTTGTGTGTGTGGGGTGTGTGTGTGGGGTGTGTGTAATATATTTATATAAATATCTATAAACATATATATTATCTATCTGTTTATTATTAATCTTCTCTCTCTCTCTTTTCTCTCCTCTCTCTCTCTCTCTCTCTCTTTTATATATATATTATATTTATATATTAAAAATATATATTATTTATATATATAAAATTTATATATATTTTATAAAATATATATTATATATATATATGTACATATATTTAAATATACATTTATTTAAAAAATTTAATTTTTCACACACACCACACACCACACCCAAACACACACCCAAAAACACACACCCACATATTATATATTTATATATATATATATTTATATATTATATAAAATAAAATTATATTTATTATATTTTATATAATATTTTATTATAAAATATATATTATATTTATATATTATTTATTTAAAAATATATAATATATTATATTTATATTATATATTTAAAATATAAAATAAATATATATGCATATATTTTCAAATATTTAAAAAAAAATATAGGGATATATACTTTACATACATAAAATACATGAAATAAACTTACATACATACTTTTACATACATAATAATTTTTAATATATATTTTATTTATATATATTTTATTTTATATATATTTATTTTTTTTTTTTTGGTGTGTGTGTGTGTTTTTATGTATTTAGGTTTGTATGCATGAATGTAGGTATTTATATATACATATTTTTTTTATAAATATATGTATATATTTTGATTATTTATGTAAAAATATTTTATTTATATATATATATAATATAAAATTTATAATTTAATATAATATAAATTTTAAAATATAGATATATTTATAAAATATTTTTAAATATTTAATTTATATATTTAAATTTATAATATTATAAAATTTTATTTATTTTATGTATATATTTTAATTTTATAAAAATTTTTATATAAATATATTTTATAATATATTATTTTTATAACTTTAAAAATTTTAAAAAAATAAAATGTAAAAAAAACATACTACAACATGCATAACATACATAAAACATACATACATATATTTAAATTAAAATATTTTTTATATATATTTTTATTTTTTATATATATTTTAATGTATCCCACCAAAACCCCAAAAACACAACAGCCCACAGCACCCACACCCCACAAATATATATTTATATATATATTTATATATATTTTTTAAATAATAAATTATATTTTAAATATATAAATTCATAAGTTTTAAGCGCACCCTTTTACAGGTTATG
>NW_028234676.1:22500-30000 GCF_977035675.1 Penaeus japonicus | reverse complement strand
GAGCAGCGAACGACTACAAACGAGCAGAAAACGACGAAAAGTGAGCATGAAACGAATGGAAATGAGGAAGAAGGGAAGAAGCGCAGGCACAGCCAACATCACCAGGTTTAGAAAATCCTCTATCTTTCTACGTCTGTGTACTCTCTGTCTCTCTGCTTCTCTTTCTGTCTGTCTGTCTGTCTGAATGTTAGCATGCCTTCACCTCCCCCCTTCCCCCCATCTCTCTCTCTCTATCCCTCCTCCACTCCATCCCTTTCCCTCTCCCTCTCCTTTTCTTTCTTCTCCCTTACCTTTCCTCTCCTCCTCCTCCTCTCCCCCTCCTTCTCCCTCTCCCTCCCCCTCCCTCTCCCCCTCTCCCTTTGCCCCACCCTCTTCCTCTTCCTCCCTTCCCCACCCCTTCCCTCTCCCCCACCCTCTTCCTCTTCCTCCCTTCCCCTCCTCCTTCCCCTGCCTCTCTCACCCTCTCCCTCTCCCTCCCTTCCCCTCTACATTCACCCTCACCCCCTCCCTTCCCCTCTACCTTCACCCTCACCCCCCCTCTCCCTCTCCCCACCCTCCCTTCCCCTCTACCTTCACCCTCACCCCCCCTCTCCCTCTCCCTCCCTTTCCCTCTACCTTCACCCTCACCCTCTCCCTCTCCCCTCCCTCTCCCTCCCTTCTCCTCTACATTCACCCTCACCCCCACCCTCTCCCTCCCTTCCCCTCTACTTTCACCCTCGCCCCCCCTCCCTCTCCCTCTCTTCCCTCTACCTTCACCCTCGCCCCCTCCCTCCCTTCACCCTCACCCCCTCCCTTCCCCTCTACCTTCACCCTCACCCCCTCCCTCTCCCCACCCTCACCCCCACTCTCCCCTCCCTTCCCCTCTACCTTCGCCCCCCCTCCCCCCCCCCCCCTCTCCCCTCCCTTCACAGCGTCACTGTCTCGCACAGGCCGACCTCCTCGGCGTGCCACTGTCTCTGTTATCCAGACTCGCATGGTTTCCACAAGAAAAGGCAAGTTAATTAATTTTCATTGAAGCGGCGGGGACTCCATTACGAGTCTATGAAGCAGAAACTTTGACAATTCCGATGGCTGGAGGAGCGACTGGTAGCGCCGCGGGAGATTGTTCTGCTCTTGAAACGCGGGGGAGAACGCACGCCGGCGCGTTCTTTTTCCGCATGTTCACCGGCCTGTGTTCATGGGCGCACGTTTTCACACGGGTTAACTCGCACGCACGCACGCACGCACGCACGCACGCTTGCTCAGACAGAGGTGGTCACATGCATACTCTTTCGCATCTATGTATATACGCGCATACGTGCATGTGGGAGTGTAAAAACGGACGGGTTAGATAACACAGGTACACGACACACACACACACGCACGCACACTGCAAACTCTCTCTCCCACACACACACTGCAAACTCACATACACACACACACACACATGCACACACACACACACACACACAAACACACTCCAAACTCACACAGACACACTGCAAACTCACACACACACATTCACACTGCAAATTCTCTCTCTCACACACACACTGCAAACTCTCACACACACACACACTGCAAACACACACACACACACACACATACACTCCAAATTTACACACACAC
The DNA here is from genome assembly GCF_977035675.1 of Penaeus japonicus. Lineage (NCBI taxonomy): Eukaryota > Metazoa > Arthropoda > Malacostraca > Decapoda > Penaeidae > Penaeus > Penaeus japonicus. The sequence continues at coordinate 28,392 of NW_028234676.1, read as the reverse complement.
ACACACACACACACACACACACACACACACACACACACACACACTCTGCAAACTCACACACACACACACACACTCCAAACCTACACACCGGCACACCCGAAACACAAACACCCAGACGCGCCTCCCGCCGTCCGCACACAGCCGAAGCGAGCGAGCGACGGCGCGACGGAGCGAGCGGGCGAGCGAGCGGGCATGCGGGTGCAGGTGTGCTCAGCCAGGTAGATTCCTGGCGATAGGGAAGCTCGGAAATAAGATACCTGGGTAATTACAAGGTACAAATATTATCCGCTATCACACCACAGTTCCATTATAGCCGCTGTAAAACCTATTCAAATGTATGCAAGCTATTCATGTGTGTAATGAAAAAGAGAAAGAATGAACGCCTTCTCAGACACTGGAATCTTATTAGCTTCGACCCTTGTTGATAAGCGTTCTCTTTCCCGCGCGTAAAAGGGCGTCGTATTTCTCGTAGTTTGTTTCTTCTTTTGCTTACTCGTCCTCTTCGGTTTTGCGAAAGCTCAGGGTATAGATAGGTATCTGCAAGGTTGTTTTCTTTTATCATCTTCTATCATATTGTGCAACAAACTGTGCATGAGGAAGACAGGGTTACGGGTCGCCATCAACAAAACCCACAGGCGAGGTATTCCAAATCAGGACGTGGCAGAGGACACTGTGTTCCATTGTTCTGTATTTACAAACATCGCCTCGTGGTTGGTCACGTATCTCCTATCTCTCTCCCTCCCCCCCACCCCCACTCACACACAAACAAGCACGCGTCCTTCACAACCCCCCCTCCCCCTCCCCCTCCCTCTCCCCCTCCCCATCAGCAGCTGGCTTCGCCCTCACCTCTGCGCAGCCTCAAGGGAGCAGGTGGTGATGCAGTTACCATCGGTGATCTGGGTGCGCTGTTGGCCTATCATGATTCTACCCTTCTGCCTCCCTAACCCCTCCCCTCCCCCTCCCCCTGCCTCCCAATTCCCCCTCCCCCCTCCCCCCCCCACTCTTGGTTAGGCTAACTTCACCCTACTCCTTCACCGTAACCCGTTGCGTAGGGCTGTATTAGGCGCGGTGGAATACCCTCATTCCCTCACATACATGCATACATACATACTATTACCTTTTACTTTCTTCCTTTACCACTCTCGGTCTCAGTCCCATATTCTCTCTCTCTCTCTCTCTCTCTCCCTTTCTCTCTTTCTCTCTCTCTCTCTCTTTCCCCGCCCCTTCCCTCCCCCTCTTCTCTCTCTCCTCTCTCTCTCTCTTTTTTGTTCTCTCTCTCTCTCTCTGTCTCTCTCTCTGTCCTTCTCTTTCTCCCCCCCTCTCTCTCTCTCTCTCTCTCTCTCTCTCTCTCTCTCTCTCTCTCCTCTCTCTCTCTCTCTCTCTCTCTCTCTCTCTCTCTCTCTCTCTCTCTCTCTCTCTCTCTCTCTCTGTCTCTCTCTCCTCTCTATCTCTCTCTCTCTCTTTCTCCTCTCTCTCTCTCTCTTACCCCTCTCTCACCCTCTCAGCCATCTCTCTCTCCCTCTGTCTCTCCCAGAAAATAATGGGATATTTTCCTCGGCGACTGGAACTCTCTTTCTCATCTCACTGTCATCGCCTTGGCAAAAACAGCCTGTTCTTCAAATAACGATTCTGTAATGATATTGTCTCACTCAATGTCTTTCTTTATAACAACTGACATTCCTCTGGTCGTTTTATCTATTTGTATCTTTGTTCTCGTGTCTTCTTTGATATCTTTTTCAAACCGATCATTTTCCTGAAACTTCGTCATCCTACTTCCATTCTTCTTCCCTCACTCCCCTCCCCCCCTTCCCCCCCATCCCCACATCTTATCGACTATTCGTTTTTCTTCTTTCAACATCTGCTCCATTTTACAAACTATCCTTCCCCCCACCCCACCCCCTACCCCCGTCCTCCTATCCACCTCGAATCCCTCCTTATCCTCCACATCCTCATCAATCCATCACTTTCTACCACTTACCCAATAACCTCAGCATCCCCCCCCCTATTCTACACTTACCCAACTTACCCATCCCCCCTCTCCCCCACCCCCGAGCTCCCCCTTACCCCACTACCCGTTGCCCAGTAGCCCACAGAGCTCCTGAAGGCACTCCCTGTTGCGGTCACTGTTTGCCAGCGGTGTGAGCCCAGGGCGAGCCACGGCCGTGTTTGTTTGCTCTCGCTTTTGTTTACAGTTTGGGAGGATGAAAACCGAATGGCTGAGGGAGGGTGGGAGGGAAGATGGGAGGGAGGGAGGGAGGGAGGGAGGGAAGATGGGAGAGTGGGAGGGAGGGAGGGAGGGAGAGAAGGAGGGAGGGAGGGAAGGAGAGAAGGAGAAGGAGGAAGGGTGGGAGGGAAGATGGGAGAGTGGATGGGAGGGAGAGAGGGAGGGAGAGAAGGAGGGAGGGAGAGAGGGAGGGAGGGAGAGAAGGAGGGAGGGATGGCAGAGAGAGAGAGAGAGCGAGAGAGAAAGAGAGGGGGTTATAAGAAGAGGATGAAAAATTCAAATGAAGAAAGGGTAAAGAGAAAACGACAAGTAGGAAATTAAGAAGGGGAGGGGAAAGGGTGGACGAGAGAGAAGGAAATAGGAATATAGAGCCGTCTCTATTATTGTAAGAAAGTTTGGTTAAAAGATAGATAGATAGAGACGCAAAGAGAGAGGGAAAGAGAGAGAGAGAGAGAGAGAGAGAGAGAGAGAGAGAGAGAGAGAGAGAGAGAGAGAGAGAGAGAGAGAGAGAGAGAGAGAGAGAGGAAGAGAGAGAGAGAGGGAGACAGAGAAAGAGAGAGAGAGAGGGAAGAAGAAGAAGAGAGAGAGAGAGAGAGAGATGGCATGTGGAATTCCCTGTAAGAATATTTGTGAGCTTATAGCTCTGTAAGTAGAAAAACGAAAATAAGAGGATGAGGAACAGGAGCAGGAGGAGGAGGAAAAAGAAGAATTCAAAGAGGAGGAGGAGGAGGAGGAGGAGGAGGTGCGAAAAGAGGGAAAGGTCGAGAAGAAGAAAAGGCAAAACATTTGTATGCTTATTTACAAAAGGGAGAAAAAACTAAACAATATCACTTTCCTCGTACATTTCCCAGTGGACACACTGACACGGGAATACACAAACAAACAGACATTTGTTTTGCCAATAATCCGAATATTTTTTTTCTTCTTCTTTTATATGACAGAAAAAACAACAACAGAATACTAATACTATTACTTAAAACTATATTCTTGTGTTGCAACAGTAGTGATAATGGTGATATTGGGGAAAGTAATAACAATTGCAACGATCATAACGATACTAGTTTTAAGAATAATAAAGATGATGATATACATTCCAGATGAATAGTAAGACCGATTATAAGAAAAATTAATTATCACAACACTGAAAAACAATAACAACAAAATAGTAATTACAAAACAACACACACATTACAACATAAGCAACAGTAATTAAAATGAAAATAAAGCAGCGGTAGTAATATTGTTGATATTGTTGCAATATGTAGCAATAATGATATTGACATAGCAATGAAATTCTTAATAATAATGATAAAAAAGATAGTATTACTACTATTACTAGATAGGAATTTTGATAATTATAATGACTATTGCTACTGTTGTTATCATTATCATTTTTATTGTTATCAGAATCATTATTATTATTATCAAGACAATTCTAATGAAAATATCAAATAACAATGATAGTGATGATAATGATAATGATAATAATTATAGTAATTATAATAATAATCGTAGTAGCTACTATAGTAATAATGATGACAATGACAATGATAATGAGGATAATTATTAAAATGATAACGATGATAATAATGATAAAGAAAAAAAAAATATAATGATAAGAATGATACTACTAATAATAAAGATAGAAGTAGTAGTAATAGTTATAGTAGTATTAGTAATGAATATTATAATAATAATAAAGCAAAAAATCATAAAAATGATATAGTAATAATGGTAATGATAATGAAACTGATATTGCAAGAACAAAAAAAAAAAAAAAAAAATCAATGATAAAATCAATAATAATGATAATGAAAATAAGGTCAATAATGATAAGAGCTATGAAGACAATGATAATGATAATGATAATGATGATAATAATAACGATGATGATGATAGTGATAACAATGATTACACTGATGATAATGATAAAGATGATATAATAGGAATGATAATAGTAATAACCATGATAATGATTATGATGATAATTTTTTTATGACAGTAATGATATTTTTTTATAACAGTAATGATAATAAAAATAATGATAGCAATGTTGATAGTAATAGTAATAATAATAGCAATAATGATAGTAATAAAAACAATTATATTACTACTACTTGTAAAAACAACAAAAGTAATAATGATGATGATGATAATAACAAGACTGACAATAATAATAACAATGATGATAATAGTAATGATAAAAATATAATAACAATTATGATTATGATGGTGATGATGATAATGATAATGATGATGATGATTACCTCATCAATAATAATCATAATAATAATGATGATGATAATGATAAGAATAATAATAGTTAAGATAATAATATAGATAATTATGATAACAATGATGTCAATGGCGAAGATAATAACAATGAGAATATTAAGAATTAGAGTTCGAGCGATCCAGGAGAAAGGTTTAAATAATCCGCCATCTTACTTTTAAAAGATGTACTGTTGTTCTCAGTTATTGACATCGTATTTTCATTTTATTCGTCTGCTTGTAACTATTCTGTCTTTGATATTAGATATTTATGATAATCTATATGTATGAAAAAGTTCAAAAATTAATCTTCCGTTAGAGTTCGAAATATCAACGAAATTATGAAAGATGTATGGCCATAATAACGCCATGTTTACAAAGGTCGGTCCATTTTCTGCCAGAAAGGGACACAAAAAGTAACTTGTTTTAGGATGTACCTTCTACAGAAATATGATTTTGAAAGAACTAGCGAGACCATTTACAAGAAAGACAAAATCCAGCTATCATTCTGGTAAGAATAAGTTATGAATATGTAAAATGTGAGTTTTGTTTATCATATGTAACTGCTATTTGTTCTTCGAAATTGTTTATCATTTGTGGAATTATTTGGTGTCATTCTATGTGGAATTATTGTCTATTTTTTTTTTCTTTTTTTTAATGAAGTGATCTTGTCTGTTGCATGAACAATTCCTGTTTCATTTTTGTAACTATCATATTTTGCTAATTCACAACAAATTCACAATTATCATTTATGTGGGTCAATGTGGCTCATTCTTCCACAAATCCACAATGTTTCCGAGATTAAACAAATCTTTGTAGAACAATTAAATATGCTAATGATAATGATAATAATGAAAATGATATCAATTATTAAAATTATCATAATAATAAAAATGATAATAGTAGTAATGATAATGATAATTATAATAAAAGTAATGATAATGATGATAATAATGGCAATGATAATAGTAATGATAGTAATAGTAATATAGATAATAATGATAGTCATAGTCATAATAATTATAATAACTATGATGATAATGATAATGATAATTTCAAAGATAATCATAAGTGTAATAATGATATTGATAATAAGAACAAGAATAAGAAGAAAATTAATAAGTAGAAGCAGGAGAAGTAGAAGAAGAAGAAGAAGAAGCAAAAGAACGGTACAGCTATCGCCTTAGTTCGCCCTATGACTTCGTACCTACGCCCCACGCTATATGATTTTGTTCCATGCAATCATTTGGTCGGGAGCGAGATGTCCCAAGGAAGATTCATACGGCCTCGTTCGGCAGAGGTCTTGCACTTTGCAAATTGAAGGGAAGCGAGGTGTGCAACATATTGTCTTCCAGATCAAATTCCTTCTTCTTTGTGCGTATTAAGATAATGAGATG
>NW_028234676.1:10000-15000 GCF_977035675.1 Penaeus japonicus | reverse complement strand
TATATATATGTGTGTGTGTGTGTGTGTGTGTGTGTGTGTGTGTGTGTGTGTGTGTGTGTGTGTGTGTGTGTGTACGCATACGTATATCATGTGTATATACGCATACACACGTGTGTGTGTATATATGTATATATATATATATATATATATATATATATATATATATATATATGTGTGTGTGTGTGTGTGTGTGTGTGTGTGTGTGTGTGTATGTATGTATGTATATATATTTACACACAGATATGCATATATAAACTGGTAATACATTCAACCGATGATTATCACAACTTTTACTGATATTGGATATAATTCAGCGCTGATTCCCCTGCAATCAGAGCTGTCACGATAAATCAGTGTGTCTCAATATTTGCGTTTAATAATAACCAAAAACTCCCTAAAGTTTATTAAGTGAAAAAGAATGAGAAGAAAATCAATTGATAAAAAAGTAATGAAGTAATTATCATATTTTTATATACGAATATGATTTTGATATTTCGAAATGAGAAAATGGGAAAGTAGTTAGCTCTCTTGACTGCATTGTGAATAGAGTAATTGATTCTTCTAATTGACTTCACTCATAATTATGATGGTTCTTTAAGTAATGATTGACAAAATCTCTTTACTCTCCGAATGTATTTTTTGTTCTTTTACCATGTTGTTCTTACCATTCCTCTCCCTCTTCTTCTTCCTCCTTCTCCTATTCATTCTATTTTTCCTCTTCCTTCTCCTCCTCCTCCTCCTCCTCCTCCTCCAAATCCTCCTTTCCCTCCTCTTCCTCTTCTTCCTCCTCTTAACCGTTCTATTTATCTTTTTTTTTCCTAACCACTCTCCTTCTTGTCTCTCCCTTCCTACGCTCTCCTACTGTTCTTCTACTTCTTCTCTTCTCTATTCTCCATCCTCCTCTATCCTCGCAAAAAAGTCGATTCCTCTCTTGCGTTCTCTCGGTGCTCTTCCTGCTCCTCTTCTGCCGCCGCGGGTTCTCTTCGGAGCGCAGAGTACGGGTCGCGAACCAGTACTGCGGCGCGAGATGGTGGTCAGTGGGTCGCGGCGCCTTGTGTAAAAAAGAAATAAAGAAAACGAAAGAAAGAAGAATAAGATGACACTGTAAAAGTGAGATTTAAAAAATATATATGAAATAACAAAAATAGACATGTCAATCGACACACACACACACACACACATACACACACACACACACACACACACACACACACACACACACACACACACAAACAAACATACACACATATACTCACAAACAAATAAGTCATTTCAATACAATACACATATATATGCAAAATGTGCATACAGGTTAATCTAATACATACACCATAGACAACGAGGTCAGTGCAACAGATTTTCACAATGTGCAATCAGGTCCATTAATTACATGCGCAATATGTAGGTCGATCATTGCAAAATACACATTATGAGGTCAGGTCTATCTAAGACACACACACAGTCATTGCAAAACATATGACAATATGCTGTCAAGTGCATCCAATACACAAACAATATACAACCAGGTCAATGCAACAGACATTCATAATATGCAGTCAGGTCAAATTAATACAGACACAGTACGCAGTCAAGCCAGTGCAAATCAATGCAAAACATACACAATAAGCAGCCAAGTCCACTTGTTACACACACAATATTCAGCCAGGTCTACTTACTACATACACAACATGCAACCAGGTCTACTTACTACATACACAATACGCAGCCAAGTCTACTAACTACACACACAATACGCAACCGGGTCAACACAAAACACATGCATGATAAGCCGTTAGGAGCACAACCAAGTCAGCCCAACGCGTCCATAACATGCAACTCGGTCCGTTTCCTGCTCTTGGTCGCACCGAGACAAGGAAGTCAAGACGGAGAGACAGCCCGGGGTAGCCTGGGGAGCCGAGGCGATGACACAGCGAGACTCACGCCCAACGACCTCAGCAATGACTCTAGACGTCGCCTGTGGGCGTGCGGGCGGCTCGGTGTCCGAGGGCGGGTCTCATCTCTGGAGAACCTCGCATTACACCCCAAAATCGGCAGAGGCTATTAGGGCGCAGATGCAACAGGGGTTCAGAGGGAGACGGGGCGAGAGGGAGAGAGGGAGGGAGAAGGAGAGAGGGAGAGGGAGGGAGGGAGAGGGAGGGAGGGAGGGAGAGGGAGGGAGGAGGGAGAGGGAGGGAGGGAGGGAGAGGGTGAGGTAGGGAAGAGAAGGAGGAAGGGAGAGGGAGAGAGGAAGGGAGAGGGAGGGGGTGAGGTAGGGAAGAGAAGGAAGGAGAGTATGAGGGAGAGAGGAAGGAAGAGAGAGAGTAAGGGAGAGAAAAGGGAAGAGGTAAGGAGGGAGAGGGAGAGAGAAAGAGAAGGAGGGAGGGTAGGAGGGAGAGAGGAAGGGAGAGGGAGGGAGGGAGAGGGTGAGGTAGGGAAGAGAAGGAGGGAGAGCGTAAGGGAGAGAAAAGGGAAGACGTAAGGAGGGAGATATTGTCTGAGGGAGAGAGAGAGAGAGAGAGAGAGAGAGAGAGAGAGAGAGAGAGAGAGAGAGAGAGAGAGAGAGAGAGAGAGAGAGAGAGAGAGAGAAAGAGAGAGAGAGAGAGGGAGAGAGAAGTAGGAAAGGGTCACACATCGATCCAGCAGAACAAAAACTAAAATAACAACAATAACCGAACAAAAATTAGTTAAAAAAATAGCTAAGCAATATGTTTTAATAGAAAAAATAACAAAAATACATGTAAAAAAACAACAACCTTTGTCCAACAACTAAAAACAACTACAATAAAAATCATCAACAAAAATATTACGAGTTGACCTTGTAGAATGTGACCACTACCCCCCCCACCCACCCACCCCATCGACACTGCCCGACCCACCCTTCCATACCCCTTCCATACCCCTTCCCCCCTCCCCCTCCCCCTTCCCCCCGCCCTCGCCTACGACCACTTTCTACCGCGAGCAGGTGTGAGGGTAATGTAATTAAGGCAACGCACCTGCAGGACATGATTTCAAGGAAGTCAAGACAAGGTATGTGTCGCACCTGCCTGCCTGGGTGCCTAAGTACACATTTCCTTCTTTTTTCTTCTGTTCTCGTTGCCTCGTGTCTTTTTGTCTTTCTTTCTTTTGTCGGTCTGTCTGTCTGTCTATCTCTCTATCTGTCTCTTTCTCTCTGTTTCTCTCTGTTTCTCTCTCTCTCTCTCTGTCTCTCTCATTTTCTTTCTGTACATATATATATATATATATATATATATATATATATATATATATATATATATATATATATCAAATCTAACTATCTGTCTATCTATGTACCTACCTACCTACCTATCTATCTATCTATCGATCTATCTATTCATCACCCCCCACCCCCCATACACACACACACACATATATAACACCTATTCCAGAATACGCTGCAATAATAGGAGTCCACATCTAAGGAAGGATACAGACAAGCTGGAACGTGTTGAAAGAGCGGCCACCAGATGAGCGCCAATTGAACTTGACTTGAACTACGAAGACAAATTAAAAAAACAAAAACAACAATAACGTTATGGGAAAGAAGAAAACGATCATTAAAAAACAAAAGCAACAATAACGTTGTGGGAAAGAAGAAAACGATCATTAAAAAACAAAAGCAACAATAACGTTGTGGGAAAGAAGAAAACGATCATTAAAAAACAAAAACAACAATAACATTGTGGGGAAGAAGAAAACGATCATTAAAAATCAAAAACAAAAACAAAATACAGCATTATAGGAAGGAAGAAAACGATATAATATGATTCAGGATTACAGTTATGTGTCAAGGACAGTGGACTTAGACAAGGAGGATTTTGTAACTATTTATAAGAGAGGAATAAGTGGCTATAGTAAAAAGTGAAGAGTAAATAGCGATAACAAGTATATAAAGAAATATACCTTTTTCCAAATAGGACTATTCATGGATGGAACAACAACCATCCAGAAAACGTTGTATAAGCCAGAGACATACATCCATTCAATAGGGAATTTAATAATCTAAATAAAGCAGACGGGTCCCCCAGCTCAGCGTTCTCTCCCGTATTCAAAGAACTAGACAAAGCACACAGACATAGAGAAAGAGATAAAGAAAGGGAGAAAGTGAGAGAGAGAGGAAGAAGGGAGGAGGGAGTAAGACTACAGAGATTGAGTAAACCAAAATGAAAAAGGAGTGGATAGATGTAATTGATAATAATCTGTTACGTCGACTGTATAATCCCCTATTCCCTCTCCCCCCCTCCTTGCCCATACGCCCCCCGCCCCCTCCCCCCCACCCTAAAGGCTAACTTAACTACAGGACCCAATTACAAAATATATACCGAAATCAGAACTCGTAAGATTGGCTAATCCCACGCCATATCCCCGGCAATTGCCATAGACGAGCTTATTACGCTAACACATTACAGAAAACGAGGGAGGAGGGGAAATGAGAGAGAGGGAGAGAGAGGGAGAGAGGGAGGGAGAGGGGAGTGGGGGGCGGGTAGATAAGGGTCGCGAAAGGGAAGCGAAGGCGCGAGGGGGGATAAATATATGTTTATATATATAGATAAATAAATAAATATATTCATATACACATATGTATACATATATATATATATGTGTGTGTGTGTGTGTGTGTGTGTGTGTGTTTGTGTGTGTGTGTGTGTGTGTGTGTGTGTGTGTGTGAGAGAGAGAGAGAGAGAGAGAGAGAGAGAGAGAAAGAGACAGACAGGCAGACAGACAGACAGACAGACATACAGAACGAGAGCCAGACAGAGAGACATGCAATCACACAGACAAACAGACCAAGAGAGAGAAAGAAAGCGCGATTAGATGGATAGCGAAAGAAAAGGGAAGTGAGGGGTAGGGGTGGGGGAATTAATGCTCTATGGAGATAAGGGGGGAGGCGAAAGGGGGGGGGGGAGAAATTAGGGGTAATAAAAGGGGGCTTAACCAAAGAGAGCAGGAGACTCGGAGTACATTGGGAAGGGCGGCTTCAA
>NW_028234676.1:0-2500 GCF_977035675.1 Penaeus japonicus | reverse complement strand
ATATATTATATATAATATATAAAATATATATATAAATATATGCATGTTTTAATACTTATATATATATATATATATATATATATATTAATATATATGTATATATATCTATATGTAATATAAATTTATATATATACTATACACACACACACACACAACAACACAACCAAACACACCCACCAACCCAAACAAATATATATACATATATATATCTATAATATATATATATATATTTATATATAATTATATATATACTAATATTATTTATATAATATGTGTGTGTGTGTGATGTAGTGTGTGATTGTCGTGTGTGTTGGTTTGTGTGTTGTTTGTGTGTGTTGATAAATATTTATATATTTATTTTATATAAATATATTTAGATAGATAGATCGATATGATATAGCATAAATAGATATGATAGATAAAGATATGATAGCTAGAATAGATATAGATCAAGAAGATAGATTAGGATATATAGAATACATATATACATAGAATAGATACATAGATCCACATAGATACATAACCCATAAATAGTTACCTAGATAGAAGATTCGATTAGGAAAGATAGATAGATAGACAGATAGATAGAAAGACAGATAAATAGAAATATAAACAGATAGACATATAGATAGATAGATAGATAGCTAGGTACACATATACCCTAAACATCAATTTCCATAAGAACAAAAGCGAGAGGAGAGGCGCACCATAGCAGCAACGAGAGCAGGGTTAAGGAGGGGGAGGGGAGGTGGGGAGGGGGGGGGGGCTGTCACCTGGACCACCTGAGACGCGCAGGAGGCGCCTCGACCTCGGTCCTGTCACCTGAAGTGTAAATTCTTCCGTGCGAGCAACAGCCAAGAATGCAACGCAAGGAAAAACACGAGGGATAATTTGATACTTTGCAAAGGGCGAGGGGGGGGGGTGAGTACGGAGGGGGGTAAGGGGGAGGGATTGGAGTGAGGGGAGGGAGAAGGGGGAGGGGGAGGGGAGGAAGAGAGGGGGCAGGTGGAAAGGTTGGGAGATTACTTCGTGTTTACGATTATGGTCTGTTTATCGAGTGTTTAATTTCTAAATATTGTTGGTTTATTCATTTTTCTATTCATATTTTCGATATGTTTGATATCACTGCGCCTCCTACTCTTTTCTGTCTGTCTATAGGCTTCTCTCTCTCTCTCTCTCTCTCAGTCTCTCTCTCTCTCTCACTCTCACTCACTATCTCACTCCTCTCTCTCTCATTCTCTTTCTCACTCCTTTCATCTCTTTATCTCTCTATCTATCTATATAATTTCTCTCTCTCTCTCTCTCTTACTCTCTCTCTCTCTCTCTTACTCTCTCTCTCTCTCTCTCTCTCTCTCTCTCTCTCTCTCTCTCTCTCTCTCTCTCTCTCTCTCTCTCTCTCTCTCTCTCTCTCTCTCTCTCTCACTCTCACTCACTATCTCACTCCTCTCTCTCTCAATCTCTTTCTCACTCTTTTCATCCCTTTATCTCTCTATCTATCTACATCGTTCTCTCTCTTCCTCTCAACGCTTAAACTATCCATTCATTCATTCATTTCATCCTATCCTTTTTATCAAGACCTAATTCTTCTTCGTTTCCAGAGACCTATTCAAAGTGAGTCACTCAAAGCAGCATCTGACTCACGGTACACACTCAGCCACGACCTTATAATTAAACTTCTGCCAAAATCGAACATTTGATAGAGAAAGAGCGACAAAAGAGGGGAGGAGGAGGGGGATGACGGAGAGAGAGGGGGGGAGGGAGGGAGGGGGGGAAGAGGGAGAAACTTTAGTTGTTGCTATTGTTGCACTTTGCAATAAAAGACCCTGAGGCGAGGAAGAGAGAGAAGTGTAAAAAAAAAGGTGGAAAAAAAGAGGTGGAAAATGGGTCTTTTATTTCCAGATGAGAATTTAATTTCCTCTAACAATCAGCATCGTTCACTCACTAATTTTCTTTGTGGTGTTGCTTTGGGTGAAGAGTGGGAGGGGGGGGGGGGAGAGGAGAGGAGAGGGAGTGGGAGAAAAGAGGGAGGAAGAGAGAGAAAAATAAATGTGGGGGAGAGGTAGTTAATTAGATTGTTAGATAGGCATGTAAGTTGGTACGTAGGACTAAATAAGTAGATATATATATAGGTACATAGATAGATGTAGGTAGATTGATAGAGGCATAGATAGACTGACAGATAGATAGAAAGGGAGAGATAATGAGAGAGAGAGAGAAAGAGAGAGAGAGAGAGAGAGAGAGAGACAGAGACAGAAAGAGAGAAGAGAAGAGAGATAGAGAGTGAGAGATAAAGAAAGAGAAAGAGAGGGGAGAGGGGATGACAGACAGAGAGAACAAAGAAGACAAAAATCAAGAGAGAGATAGAAAACGAAAAGACTGAAACAGCGAATGGCAAAGAGAAGAAACGAGAAGAAATTACATCTAAACTCTGAAACGAGTGTCATTTCCCTTAACAAATTCCTGCATTACTAAAAGACAAAAAAAAAGAAAAAACAAAAAA
>NW_028234675.1:0-5554 GCF_977035675.1 Penaeus japonicus | reverse complement strand
ATATATATGATGGAATAGCTGATTGTTCTAATTATTTTTTAACCATATAGTTGGCTCAGGTTTCAAAACTTGTGTATCAAGTCCTAGATTCTCTCCCTATATGGCTCTATAATACAAAATGAGATGGTAATGTTAATGGTTATTGATTGATGAATGACGATGATGATGATGATAATAATGATAATGTAAGTAATATTGATAATAATGTCGATGACAATAATGATAATAATGTGAGATGTTCATAAGAATGATAATTACAACAATAGTAATAATAACGAAGATAACAACAATATTAATAATAATCAAATGTCATAATGATGATAATGATGATTATGAAAATAGTAAAGAATAACAAAAAATAAGAAAATTCATAATGGCAACCTTGATAATAGTAATAATGATAATAATAAGATAAAGATAATGGTAAAATTGTAATTAGTAATAGTAATAATAATTACATCAGTAGTAGTAATAACAAAAATATCAGATATAAAGAGAACAATGAAAATATCTTTATCATCTTAATCAACATAAACAGTACTAATAATGATAACAGTATTATTAGTAGTAAACTTGTTACTCTTATAAGTATGCAATGTAACGATAATAATAATGACGATGGTGATAATAATAATAATACTGATAATTATAACAATAGTAATAATGATGATGATCGTGATAAAGATAATGATTATCGTAATAATGATAATGATAATGAAAATCATTATAACAGTAACAGAAATAATAAGGATAATGCTAACGATAATAATAAAGATGATGATAATGATAATAGTAGTAATAACAGTAAAAGTTATGCTTATGATGATAATAATGATAATGATAATCATAATGATAATGATAATAATGTTGGTGATAATAGCAATAATGATAATAATAATGATAATAAATGTAATTTTGATGATTATGATAATAATGACAATTATGATAATAATGACAATTATGATGATAATGACAATTATGATAATGATAATCATCATCATAATAATAGTAATAATGATGTATATCATAACAAAGGTAATGAGAATCAAGATAATATCAAAGATGAGATAATAATAAAAATAATGATAATGATAACAATAATGATAATGATAATCAATAAAATTATAATGACAATCAAGATGATAATGATGATAATGACCATAATCATAAAAATGATAACGATAACTTATAAAAAGCGATGATGATAACAACAATGATAATCATAATGATAAGAATGATGATGATAATAATAAACATGATGAGGATAAGGCTTGCAATGATAATGATACTCGTAATAATGGTATTAACGATAATAAAAAAATATATATAATAATAATAAGTGGTAAAAGTAGGTATACTAAGAATGGTAATGATAAAACAATGATGATAGTAATGATAATGTTATGATAGCATTGAAATGATTATAATGATAATACTGATAATGATGATAATCATGTAACAATAATAGTGATTATAATTATGACATAAAGAATAATAACAATAAAAAAATGATTATGATAGTGTTGATAATGCTAGTGATGATGATTGTAATAATGATGATTACGAGAATAGTAATGATAGTGATAACAATAGTAATAGTAATAGCTAAGATACTAGTAATGATTTAGAAAAAAAGTGTTTATGATAAGGATAATAATAATAATAGTCATGGTAATGATAATGATGATAATGATAATGACATTAAGGACAGTGAGAGTGATGCGAATAATTAGAAAATGATAACACTAATCATATTAACAATAATGATAATAAGGACGATCATAAAGATGGTAGTAACACCAATGATAATAATAACAATAAGAATAATAGTCATGCTAATGATAATGATCGTAATAGCAATGAGAATGATGATGATAATGATAGAAAGATAATAGCAATAACCATAGTGATTATAACAAGAAAACAGACATTGAGATCAGCGCTACCAACCTTACCATAAAAAAACATTAACCCTTAAAATAAAACCATCAGCAACAATAGCAGCATCCCCATTACATGTGCTTATTCTATCTCACTGCAACAGCATCTGCAATGAATCTAAAAGCCAAAAGGGAAATCATTAGGAAGAGATATCCACTCGATTCATACACATAGATGATCCCCGCTTGTGACCGGCGCGTGATTATCCTGGCGAATTATGGAAATCCAGTACAGCGCTGTCAAGATCAATCACAGAGCGAGGCGGGGACGCGGGTGCCCTCCGTAATTCATCTCATGTCAAGCAAATGATGCTGTAATTATAGGTGTGTTCAGTCACGCTAACTTCCGCCTAACCGTGTGTCCAGCAGCCACGCCTATATTTCTCCGCGCTGCTACCTGTTCTGGTGCTGGGTTCTCTCTTTCTGTCTCTCTCTGTCGCTCTCTTTCTTTCTTTTTCTTTTTCTGTCTCTTTTTTTCCTCTCTCTCTTACTCACTCACTCTCTCTCTCTCTCTCTCTCTCTCTCTCTCTCTCTCTCTCTCTCTCTCTCTCTCGCTCTCTCTCTCTCTCTCTCTCTCTATCAATTATATCCCTTTCTCTCAATCTCTCTCTCTCTCTCTCTCTTTCTCTCTCTCTCTCTCTCTCTCTCTCTCTCTCTCTCTCTCTCTCTCTCTCTCTCTCTCTCTCTCTCTCTCTCTCTCTCTTTCTCTCTCTCTCTCTCTCTCTCTCTGTATCTCTTTTTCTTTCACTTACTTCTATCTCTCACTCCCCCTCCCTACCACTCTCCTTCTCTCACACACACACACATGCACTCCCCTTCCCCACCACTTTCTCTCTCTACCTCTTTCCTTCCCCCCGCAAGAGCGAGAGGGATAAGAGGTCTTAGCGGCGCCTCATTGATGTGGGCAGAAGTTGACCACATGAAGGACAGCCTGCGAGTGTGGGGGAAGTGGTAGAGCTTTTGACTTCCCACATACCGCATGTTGACGTGTGTGGTTATGTGTTGCGTGAGAGTTGAAGTGGAAAGGCCTGTTAAGATTTGATATCGTGTGTTTTTTTTGTGTGTGTGTGTCTGGTTGCGGTGGTGATTCTAGGGGGACTTTTAGTAATTGATATCACTTTGATTATGTCGTGAATGTGGATGGTATTTGGGGTCCGTGTAAGACTTTTTATGAGTAACGGTATTACTGGCATTAAGGACTGTGATCAGTATTTATGTTTCATGATAGAATGGTAATGATTGTGATAACAATGGTAGTGTTGATGATGGCGATTATGCAAATGATGCGATTTTATGTAAAGATTATACTCGTGTTGACAACAATGCGAAAAAAAACTATACACTATATTGCCCACAAGGTGAAAATACTCTCGGTTCTTCCCCCCTCTCCCCTCTCCCCACCCCATACCAACACCTCTCCCCCCCCTAGCCCCTACCCCTAGCCCCACCCAGCGCCGACACCTCCCCGCCCCAACCCTGTCTACCCCCCCGCCCCCACCCTCCCTCCCATCATTTCCGAAGCATCCATCACAGGCGGAAGTGCGGAGAGAGAAGCACGTGCAGCGGGGAAGCGCTCTGTGCAAACCTTTCTCTCGCCGATCTGACAACTTCCGTTTTTGTGTGTGTGTCTCTCTCTCACTCTCTCTTATGGATGTAAATCTTTCATCCTCTTGAACTATGCGTTTGGGGGGGGGTCGGGATGGGACGGAGGTGGGGGTGGGGGGGAGTGGAAGGGAGTGGAAGGAGGGGGAGGATCAGGGGGGGGGTGTAGAGAAAGGGGGGAGGTTTTGTTTAGATTTTTTTATTTCTTCATCTTCTTATCATACTTCTTTTTCTTCTTTGTATAACATACTTATCTTTTAATCTTTTGTCTCTAGTCTTTTTCTCTTCTTGTTTCAATTGATTTATGTTTTCCTGTTCTTTCTCCTTTCTACGTCCTCTCTTTCTCTCTCTCGTCTTTGCTTCTCTCTTGCCCAAAGAACCTGTATAGTGCTTCAGTACCTGAGTGATGAGGATTTAGAATTTCCATTGGTATATTAATTACAATCAGAAAGAGAGAGATGATAGTATATATATATATATATTATATATATTATATATTATATATATATATATATATATATATATATATATATATATATATATATATATATATATATATTTATTTATTTATGTATGCATGCATGTATATGTATATGTATATACATATATGTATATATATATACATATATATATATGTATATATATACATTTATATATGTATATTCATATATGTACACAAACACTATACATATGTGTGTATACATATTGTATACATATATACATACATATATATATATATACATATATATATATATATATATATATATATATATATATATATATATATATATATATATATATATATATACATACATAGGTAGATAGAGGAAAAGAGAGAGAGTGGGGGGAAGAGGGAGAGAGAGAAAGAGAGAATGGAAGAAAGAGATATAGAGAAGGAGAGAGAGAGAGAGACACACACAGAGATAGATAGATAGATAGATAGATAGATAGAGAGAGAGAGAGAGGGAGAGAGAGAGAGAGAGAGAGAGAGAGAGAGAGAGAGAGAGAGAGAGAGAGAGAGAGAGAGAGAGAGAGAGAGAGAATGGAAAGAAAGAGAAAGAGAAAGATAGACAGAGAGAGAGAGAGAGAATGGAAAGAAAGAGAAAGATAGATAGATAGAGAGTGAGAGAGAGAAAAAGAAACAATGTTAAAAAAATCAGTAGAAAACGACAGTGTTTGTGCCCGTGGATGGATCTAAATTACCGAATGATGTAAGAATAATGTATTTCTGATCCTCCCATACAGGGCGATGTGCTGTACATTGTTTTGCAATTTACTTCCCATTATTTTCAAAATCTCGACCAAAAAAGCAAAGGCTATTTTTGCCTGCCTACATCGATCAGCCTGCTAGATAAAAGTCATAAAAATATCCAGTGATATTGGAATTCATTTACTTTCTAAGTCGATTAAGATATCTTTTCTTTTAGATAGAAGAGATTGGTTAAAAAAATAACTGATAAGTATTTTTCTTCCTTTTTTTTGTCAAGTTAAATTGTTTGATGGCGTCTACGTTGGGAAAAAAAAAAAACAGCAACTGAGAGGAACGGGGGGCTAGGAGAGAGAGAGGGGTGGGATGGGGGACTGGGGGACGGGACGGGGCGGGGAGAGGTTAAGGGAGAGGTAAGGGGGAGGTAAGGGGGAGGAAGGGAGGAGTTGTTTTATACATCAATTTCGCTTTAGGCTATTCCTTCTAAGTTATTCATCGGTTGCAGACATCATTTCCTCTCTTTTTATAAACTTCATAGTCACGTCAGGCAGTGAGGTGCGCTGACAGATGTCCTTATGAGAATTTCAGGGCGTCAGTCATCAGCACCAAGCAAGGCAGTAGAAGAGGGACTGAGGGTGGGGGGGTGGGGGGGTGGCAAAGTGAAGGGAAGGAGGGGAGGTATGGGGACAGACGGGGTAGTTGGCAAGGAGGGGGAGGAGGGGAGAGAGGAGAAGGAAGAGGGGGGGGGAGGAGGGGGAAGGAGGGGGGGTGGGGGGGGGGGTGGGGGGGGGGGGTGATCGAGGTA